>NC_056735.1:225878106-225973106 GCF_019279795.1 Protopterus annectens | reverse complement strand
GAAATGAACAGCTATGTATGGGGTGACATTTTTTTTTTGGGAACAGATTGCCCTTTTTTTTTAAGGTTTGAGTAGGATGTTAGGGAAGGATAGTAGGTATATTTGAAGAGGTAGGTTGGGTAGGAAGACAAACAAGACAGCATACCATACCAGAGTAAACACAACCAGTCCAGGGTAAACAGCTTGAATGGGGAGGGATGTTTGGTAATTGGAAGCCCACGAGCCCCCAAGTGGATACAGTAGGACTGAGGTCCCCACCCTTGAGCAGTCACCACTGCACCTTCACGGCCCTGAAGGTGGCTGTGCTGGGGGCTGAGCAGGAGGGACAGGCTGACCCCCTAAATGTACCATGTGGCCCTCAAGCTGGCATAGCAGATCTCCCAATTCCTTGCGGAGCTTGCTACACACCAGACCCCAGACCTGGCTTTGGGTGACAGGATCCTGTCCACGTCCATGCCCAGGGGGGAATGATCCTCATCCCCTGAGGCAGTGCCACCCGAAGGTGGTGCAGGACCAGTAGGTGAGGAGTTCCCAGGGTGGGTCCCAGATGTGCTGGGGCCTGGTGCCAATGGCAGATGAGGCAGGAGAGGCAGATCCACTGGGATTGGCCTTCCCAGACGTGCTATGGTGTTGCAGTTTTAGAACATATGTTGGTTAGTAATGATAAACACATTCCAGGATTAGTTATAACTGCATGCATGAGTATTCCCATTAACCCAAAACAACAGATTTGGAACATTTGCATAGCAAACAGAACACATGCATATATGAAACCACAGTGGGCATTACACCGGCATGCAGGTTACATTGATAGCAATGGGCCACCAATGATAGTATTTGAACATGAAACATTAATTGGGATATATTTCACCATTTGTTGAACAATAGGACACATGTCCCAACAGTAGATTTGGTGGAAAACATACCCATGCATTTATGTGTTTAGATTATTGTTGAAGATAAGGTGGGGGAGAGAGAGAGATGTCAATTAACAAATGTAGATTCTGGCAGTGGTCACAGCTTTAATGAACATTGCTCTAATCATTGCTCTACAGGTATTATTACAATAACCTATGGCCTTGGGTTGGGCAGTAGTATATTTGTATATAGCTAATTAATACCTTCTCTTACCTGGAAGACCTTAGGAGGGAATGTTTGTTAATACTACCTGACTGTTTCTACCTATATTCACATAGTCAGAGTTACGTATGTGCACTCATACTGTGTGTGTGTTTGTGTGTGTGTGTGCGTGTGTGTGTGTGTGCGTGTGTGTGTGTGTGTGTGTGTGTGTGTGTGTGTGTGTGTGTGTGTGCTACTGCCATACTCTGTCTTGATTTTAATTGGTCACCCTGGTTGGTAGCAGGGACCAGTAGCTTTCATAGCATGACAGTTTTGAAAATTTCTTGGGGGAGACCACTTGGTGTATGTACTTATCTTGCTGTCATTTGCAGCCTTGTGGTTGGTCCATGGGTGTTGGACACAGTATAACTACAGCCTTCTTATAGCTATTTTATACCTTCTCTTACCTGGAAGACCTGTGGAGGGAATGTTTAACACTGCCTGACTGTTTCTACACATATTCACAAAATACTAGTTGAAATTATGCATACAGTTTACTACCACTCCTGGGATTCGAACCGTGGCTGTTTCTGCTAAAAATACAAGTTTGTGCTTCATTCGAAGGAGCTATTGAGAAACTGCTATTTTTTCTTTGAATGATTTCTTTCTCATTCTCTCTTTGCTGTACAGTTTGACCTTGTAATTACAACATTCTTATACATACATTCCTATACATACCTTTTGACATAGCACAGTGTGAAAAACTGTGGGTAACACAACATTACTATTCAGATATCAGATCTTGGTGCATGACATTTTTCATATCAGTTAAACTTGTGTCTTATAGAGGCACTAATTTTGTCAGATGAGGCTTGATTGTTTAATGCTTTCAGGATATAGTTGCTATGCATAACCTGTACACATTTCAATTCATACCATACCAGAGTAAACACAACCAGTCCAGGGTTTTGAATTATATTGACAGGCAGTTACACTTTTATTTATATATAACCTGTATGAGACTATTACTGTAATATTGTCTGGTTTATTCAGTACAAACCATACCCATTTTAATACTACCAGGTGACATTCTTCTCCTTTATATTTATTTGGTATGAATACTACAAACTAGATTGTTGCTCACCAGCCTCATGACGCAGCCTTTGCAACCTGCTGGCATGGCCTTCCTGGTTCGCAGCCCACTCAGCTGGAGCTATAAAGAAGATAGAGAAACATTTATGCATACTGTAGAATATGAACAGCCAAAGCATGTGTTTCAAGGGAATGGAGTATGTGACAGTTTGTATAAACTGAGATGTACTGAGTACTGTGAACTCTGAACTGTGAATAATGGAAAAATACTGAACAAACAAGAGTCTGCCTGAAAGCAGGAAATGTGCCTTTTATGGTAGTGTATCCAATTCTCTGTTCTGCCTGGAAATATGATGATGTGAATTGTCTTATGTTTACGGGTAAACCTTTGATTGGTTAATTGCCCTGCATAATGATCTAATTGGTTCAGTTTTATATTTTTGTACTATCAGCAATATCACCAGTATATAAGCTTGTTTATTCCTTTGTTCTGGAAGTCTCCCTGGTGCTTTCCATGAGGCTCCTGCACGTGTGTACTGTAGTTAATAAAAGCCACTGAAAGAGAGAAAGAACTGTATCTGTCTTCATTCTTACAGTAATGTACGACTTAACAATTGATGCCGTTTACTCGGATCTGAATTAAGAACAAGCTGCAGCAGTCGAGAACTGAACGAAATACTGCTAAAAGGGCCCACAACAGATTTTTCTGTTTCTGTAGTATTTCTTTCATTTTTCTGTCCCTGTCTGCTTTCTAAAGTTTTATGAACAAAATTTTTTTATTTTATCTGACAAAGTTATGATTTCTCTCCTTCAGTCGTTTTAAGGTAAGTGGCATGCATTTCTTTTCTGCTTTGAATACGCAGTATGAGAGTGGGGTTAATATGGAAAATACTGGCATCATGCATATGAAAGGAGGAATGATAGTGGGGTAATAAGACATTTTTATAACGCCTTAGCTAGACCTGTGTTAAACAGGTATAGCTTATTGTGTGAGAGTGGGGTAATAAGATGTTTTTATAACGCCTTAGCTAAACCTGTGTTAAACAGGTATAGCTTATTGTGTAAGAGCGGGGTAACAAGACGTTTTCATAACACCTTAGCTAAACCTGTGTTAAACAGGTATAGCTTCTTGTATGAGAGTGGGGTAACAAGACGTTTTCATAACGCCTTAGCTAAACCTGTGGTAAACAGGTATAGCTTATCGAGTGATAATGGGGTACTGAGTGAAAATGGGAGCGAATGCGGGAAAATTAAATGAGCCAGAAAAAGGTACACCAGCTGGTTATATGTTTTATTGGGTGTCCCGGGACAGTTGTATGTTTTTAGATCAGTGGATTGTCCTTACTAAGGATGACGGCGATCTTGCTTTTCCGGAAAATGGTAGTTTTAATAAAGATGTTCTGATTAATTTACAAAAAAAATTAAAAAAGAAAGGAAAAATACCAGGGTTGTGCTGGGCAGCTTTTAATGATTGGATGTGCGAGGCTAAAGAACAAGAAAAAGATTCGGTCGTTAGTAGTCTTAAGGATAGTCAACAAAAGTTAAAAGAGCAGATAAAGGAACTGCGACAAACTACTAAGAATCTAGATATAGCTAATGGTAAACGTTTAAAAGAACCACCCTTTAAGGGATTATATCCGGTACAAGAATTAAATAAATTACAGATACCTGAATCATCTGAAGATGATAATCCATGGTTCCCCCCACCCCCTACGGCTCCTCCACCATAATATCAACCTTCACAACTACAGGATGGAACTGTTAGTTCTACAATACAGAGTGAAGGCCGGTGGAGGGAAGAGCAAATCATTCCTGACCCCAGATGGGGAGATCAGGTGATAGGAGGCCAGTCTAGCTGCCTAGCTATAGAACAACCTGACCAAATAGATACAGGCAAATCATCCCCTAGAGTAACCCACTCTAAGATAAAGAAACAGCACAAAAGAAAAGTGCAAATGCTTTTTGACCCTATTTCCAGTCAGCTGAAAATACCTCAAAACAGGAAAACTGTATATTCACACAAGGGTAAATATTATAAGCAATGCCCAATTGTGATTAAGGACAAGGATGGTTACATTAGTCTGGATAAATCTCATCAAAGCTTTACTTCCAATTCGAGCATGAGCTCATCAGATGAAGCAGGAGTACTTCCACTGAGGGAGGTTCCAACTCCAGCACATGCTAGAGATGCGGAACAACCAGCTACTGTAGTTGTACCTAGGGCATGGTTGGCAGTTGATTTTCAAGCTATTACTAAATCTCTTCCACCCATTCGTAATAACCCCGCAAAGTTTCAACACATATTAGCTGGACACATATGTTTACAAAATCCTACTATAGAAGAAGTTAAAGCTGTCCTCCAATACACTGTTCCAGCTGATCTGATGAAACGTATCTGGGATCATTCTAATGTCCCCACCCCAATATCAAAGCATAACACACAAGGGGAAAACGGTTTTGAAGCAGTCAGACAATGAATAGTTGATGCTATCATTGTCATAGTGCCACCTACCCCAAATTGGTCTAAGATTAAGTCAGTCATACAGAGAGAAGACGAACCTACATATGAATACTTACAATGACTTACTGATGCCTTTGAGGCATATTCTGGATACCCAGAGCCCACCGAAGGTCCAGCACAGAGTGGGCTGTCAGCTGCTTTTGTGGATGGGTTACGCCCTCAAGTGAGAGATAAATTAAAAGAAGTATGTTTGAATTGGCCTAGTCTGGGCCTGCATGAGTTAGTTCAGCAAGTACAATACCTATCTGACCATTTGACTAAAGAAAAAAAGGGTTTACAGGAAAAATTAGTGCAAGCACAAATTCAAATGTGTAATGCTTTGGGCCAACCTGGTCACTGAGATAGAGGACAAGGGTGGGGAAGGGGGAGGGGTAGAGGTCACAGTCCAGCTACTCAGAATAAACAAAACTATCAAGGTACGCAATCGACCCAACCTCAGAATCCCAGTAATCAGACTGAATGTTTCAATTGTGGCCAGATAGGCCATTTGAAAAATGAGTGTCCATATTTGGCTGAACAACCTGCACCATACACTGAGGCACCACAACAATGGAATTTTAACTGGACGCCAAACCCTCGACAGCAACCACAATGAAGGTTCCCTGAACAGAAACAACAGCAGTTGTACCCCTTCCTTCCTGTGGATCAGGACGGGCCACATGTTTTGTTACTGGTTAAAAATAAACCATATCCATTTTTGATTGATACTGGAGCGACTAAATCTATGCTAACTAGCAGAACGGCCATGAATATTCCACTTTCTAATAAAGTAATTAAAGGAGTAGGTGTCTCCGGTATACCTATTAAGTATTCTGAAACAACCGTCCCAGTCCCAATAACTTTGGGACCATTGCAGGAAAATCATGGCTTTTTGGTAGGACCCTCAGCGCCTTTAAATTTATTAGGAAGAGACTTGCTTTGCAAAATGGGGGCCACCATTTTTTGCACAGCTGATGGAGTTTATCTCCAAGTACCTTCAGACCAACAGGACACTACTTTAGCAGCCTTGGATGATACCATCACATTACAACTGATGTGTATTCAGTCAGATTCTAACAGAAATGAAGATTTACACTCCCTACCCTCTTACTTGTGGACAACTCATGATAATGATGTAGGATTTTTGACTTCAGCTATCCCTGTAAAAATTACTCTAAAACCTGGAGCAAAGTTGCCGTGAGTACCACAGTACTCTCTGATGGCTGAGGCTATCTCTGGTATAGCCCCTGTTATTTCAGCACTAGCACAGCAAGGCATAATAGTACCCACCACAAGCCCATGTAATACTTCTATATTACCAGTAAAGAAACCTGGTAAACAAGCTTACAGATTTGTACAGGATTTACGGGAAGTTAACAAAGCAGTTATGCCTGTCTTCCCAATTGTGCCAAACCCAGCTACTATTTTAAGCTGTATCCCACCTACAGCTAAATGTTTTACAGTAATAGATAATTAATCAGCTTTTTTCTCTATTCCAGTACATTCTGATAGTCAATATTTGTTTGCTTTTACCTACAAAGGGCAACAGTATACTTGGACCCGATTGCCCCAGGGGTATGTAGAATCCACGACTTTATTTTCAAGGGAAATGCATAGACAATTACAAGATTTACAACTACCGCCACTTTCAGTTCTAGTCCAATATGTGGACGATATACTTATAGCCTCCCCAGATAGTAACGCCTGTAAGGAAGATTCTCTTTTAGTGTTAAAATCTTTAGCCGCATGAGGATTTAAAGTAAATAAATCAAAATTACAATATTGTCAAAATAAAGTACAGTATTTGGAACACATTATTGAAATGGGTTCTCGCCGGATACTCCCAAACTGTATCAGTTCTATTCAAAATGCACCATGTTCTGTAACCCAGAGGCAACTTAGAGGGTTCCTTGGAAAAGCAGGATACCGCAGACAGTGGGTGTCTAATTTTTCAGAAATTACCGCCCCTCTGTTGCAACTCTTGAAAAAAGACATTACAGACCTTCTACCCTGGACATCACAGCATGATGAGGCTTTTCAGACAATCAGAACAGCCCTGGTAAATCCTCCTGCCTTAGGGTTACTGGACTATTCTAAACTTTTCATTTTCTTTTGTTGTGAACAAAATAAGACTGCTCTGGGTCTCTTAACCCAGCAACGCACTGGAGGATACCGACCAATTGCTTACTATAGCACTCAATTGGATCCGGTTGCTTCTGGTTATCTAGCTAGCTTATGTGCTGTGGCTGCTGCTGCCATCTTGGTAGATATGGCAGCTCCACTAACCCTGGGACATGACACTGTACTTGCAGTCCCGCATGCTGTTCAAGCCTTACTTCTGAAAACTAAAACACAATATCTTTCAAATGCACGCCTTACTAAGTATGAGATAAGTTTAATGGGAAATCCTGCTTTACAAATTAAATGCTGCCCACCACTAAACCCTGCCTCTTTAATACCAACCTCAGATGAAGGCGAACCACATGATTGTGTGTTAGTAGTTAACTCTGTTCGTTCTCCTAGGTTGAATTTATTTGATACTCCTTTGCAAAATCCTGATTTAGTTCTTTTCGTTGATGGATCCTGTTTAAGAACAAACTCCGGAAAATTCCAAGCTGCTTGGTCAGTCTGCACACCGACTGAAGTATTGCAATCAGCACGATTACCTACAGGTGCCTCCACGCAGGCCGCAGAATTAGTGGCATTATCACATGCATGTAAACTAGTTAAAGACAAGTCTGTTACTATTTATACTGATTCCTGTTATGCCCATGGTGTAGTTCATGATTTTGGCATATTATGGAAAGAACGAGGGTTCTTAACTTCCTCCGGAACACCCATTAAAAAACATTTTTATATCAATAATTTATTACAAGACTTATTGTTACCTTCTGAAATTGCTGTTGTTAAATGTGCAGCCCATCAATCCAATGACACTTTCAAACGTAAGGGCAATAATTTTGCTGACTGGCCTGCTAAACAGGCTGCTTTCTCACAAACTGTTCAGGGTCACTTTCTGCAGCCATTACAATCTATGTAAACTTTTGATGAAACAGTGCTAAAAGCTTTACAGAATGAGGTTTCAGAATCAGAAAGAAAAACATGGCTGGCTCAAAATTGTTTTAAAAGCTCTGATTTAGTTTGGCAACATCCAGATGGCAGATTGGTCTGCCCCTTATCCATGCTAACTTCCCTCATTAAAGCTTATCATTTGCCAGCCCATGTCGGGGTACAAGCTTTAATAAAACAAATCCAAAAGGATTGGTTTGCCCCAAAGCTTTCTGCTTCTGTGCAGCACTTTGTGAGCACATGCTCCGTTTGTTTACAGTACAATATTTCCAAAGGCACAATGGCTCCCGCATAACCCTTACCAAAACCATTGGGACCATTTTGTGCTTTGCAATGGGATTTTATTGAATTACCACTTTGTGCACATTTTAAATATGTTTTAACTGTTGTTGATGTTTTTTCTGGATGGTTAGAAGCATACTCTTGTGTGAAAAATGATGCTATCTCAGTTGCTAAGAAACATTGTTATGAATTTATACCTCGATATGGTGTTCCTTGTTATATATATTCAGATCGTGGAACACATTTTACAGTTCAATTAATTGACTCACTGTGTACTATGTTGGGCATCACTCTAAAATTTCATTGCCCGTATAGACCGCAGGCATCTGGAATCATTGAATGCATGAATCAAACACTGAAAACTAGACTAGAAAAAATTACTACTGAAACAGGCCTCACTTGGGTACAGGCCTTACCACTAGCTTTGCTCTCTATGAGAGCACAAGTACATCCTACTAAAGATCTTTTTCCTCATAAAATTCTAATGGGCCGTCCTATGCGCATGCCCATGACTCCACCATGACCCTTTTCTGAGTATGATGCGTTTGATCATGATGTTATTGTATACTGCACTTCTCTTGTTTCTTTCTTACAGTGTTATCACTGCCAAGTAGCAGCAGCACAACATAACCCTGATCCTTTCACGTCCTCTGAACTTCAACCAGGTGATTGGGTGTACGTCAAGTCTTTCTCCAGAAAAACAGCACTGAAACCTCATTGGAATGGCCTTACCTGGTTCTATTGACAACCTCTTCAGCAGTACGATTACAAGGCTCACCAACCTGGATTCATATATCACACGTTAAGAAAGTCGCCCCTTCTGAAGATCAAACACCTCTACCTTTCATGGCTCCAGATTCTCCACCTATCGCTTCCCATACTCGAAGCCATACTGTCCCTGCACCTGATAATGTCTGACATTTCTCCAATCGGAACATTTCTCCATTCCAATACAATTCAACCGAAACCACCATTTCCACAAAAGTACTGTACAGCTATTTTGGTGGTTATTTTTGTTGTTCTCATATTTCTACTGTGGCCATTTCTATTTTCCGCTACAGTAACACCTCATGCCAAAAGAACTGCATGGCATCCACCATTCAATACCTACCAAGCTATAAAATATACTTATGCATCATCCCTTAATGTCTCCAATTGCTGGATCTGCACTGCTATTCCTACGGTTCATGGGGGATTGATGCTAAATATAGTTCCTTTAGGGATTGAAGAGACTTGGATGAATCTGATCTACGACACATCAAGAGTTATTTCAAAACACAAAGTAGCATTACAGTTGTCTGTCCGTCAAAATGGAACTGTGTGTTTTCAAAAACTTGATAAAACCGGAGTAGGGTGGAGCCATTGCAACAAAACAGTGGTATATAACTGCACTGCATGGGGTTGTGTAACAGATTTCTCACCTATATTAAGAATTGTTAAAAACTCTATAGCTAACTTTTCCCAGAAAATAGAAACTGTCTACTGGAAAATGTTTGAAGGGCGGCAGAATACTGGGAATCACTTTAAGTCTATCAATATCACCATTAAAGTAGAGAACTGTTATTTTGTGTGCAGAAGAAAAGCATATAAATGGCTACCAGGAAACTGGTCTGGTAGCTGTTTCCTGGGTTACCTAGTTCCAGCTATCCGACATGTATCAACATTACCTAAGGGAAAAATTCGGAACATTCGAGAGGTCAAGAAGCCTGACAATCCGGTAGGCCATGTTGATGCTTCATGGATCTATCATCATGACTTAGATCATGCTAGTACCAAAGGACTGTCCCATATGGACTTGGGTGATGATGTAATATCATGGGCTGGTATAATTCCGTCATACGGAGCAGTGAAATCAATTTGGGAACTGAGAAAGTTATCTAAACTGCTCGAAATTTTGAGCAATGCTACATTTTCTGCCTTAGAACTAGTAACCGATGAACTGACTGCTATGAGGGCTGTAGTACTCCAAAACCATATGGCCCTCGATTTCACCCTAGCAGCGAAAGGAGGAACTTGCGCTTTAATCCAGGAGGAGTGCTGTACGTTTATTCCAGACAATCAGCACGAAATTGAAAGTCACCTTGAACTGATTCAGAGAATTTCCAAACTCTGAGAGGCCAAAGAGGCTGATATCTCAACATGGGCTTGGTTGACCAACCTGTTCTCAGGTTGGGGAGGTGGACTGTTGAAGCTGATTTTGTTAATTGCAGTATTAGCAATTGTTGTTTTCATTGTCTTATTTCTAATCAAAGCACTGATCTTGAAATTAATGTCTTCAAAAACTGTGAAGAAAGTTCCTAAACTTTATATGCCTGCAACTATGACTGCAGATAATGAAATGAAAATGTCTCTCAATGATTAAAAGACTAGTAGCATGGTTATGCTAGATTTGTGGCAAATGTATGACAGGTTAAATGATGATGCTTACACAGCATCAAATGGGGGATTGTAGAATATGAACAGCCAAAGCATGTGTTTCAAGGGCATTGAGTATGTGACAGTTTGTATAAACTGAGATGTACTGAGTACTGTGAACTCTGAACTGTGAATAATGGAAAAATACTGAACAAACAAGAGTCTGCCTGAAAGCAGGGAATGTACCTTTTACGGTAGTGTATCCAATTCTCTCTTTTACCTGGAAATATGATAATGTGAATTGTCTTATGTTTACGGGTAAACCTTTGATTGGTTAATTGCCCTGTATAATGATATAATTGGTTCAGTTTTATATTTTTGTACTGTCAGCAATATCATCACTATATAAGCTTGTTTATTCCTTTGTTCTGGAAGTCTCCCTAGTGCTTTCCATGAGGCTCCCACATATGTGTACTGTAGTTAATAAAAGACACTGAAAGAGAGAAAGAACTGTATCTGTCTTCATTCTTAAAGTAATGTATGACTTAACAATTAACAATACCTATCCATCACATACACAGGCTGGAATTTGGTAAACAGTTATTGATATGAATACTTACACACACCAGGGACATCACCCCTCTGCCATGCTTCTTGGACCCACTGGTCCAACAGCTCCCTCTTCCTCTGCTTCAAATCGGCATAGTGGTGCCTGACCTGCTCACCAGTGCAAGGGATGTCAGTGGGACTAGTGAGGTCACAGGCGAGACTTTCCCAGGCCTCTGCTTTATATTGGGTGCCCTGGTACGGGTCCTGCAGCAGGCTCACATCGTGGTTTTTAACAAGGAGTCCTACCATGAACTTGGACTCCTGTATGCCCCAGCTCTGCACCTGAAAGTGCATGCCCTCTCCAACACCTGCCATACTCCCTACAGTGAGGAGCTACAACCAGTTATGAGCTGTATTCCCACCTGCAAGGTTTAAATACAGCCAATTTCCCACCCTTTGCCATGATTGGACGGTTTTGAATATGCTGAGCTAAGCTAAGCTACAGGCAAACCTGCTTAGCTAAGGCTGGCAGTGCTTAAAGGGCAGGTTCAGCACTGGTTACCAATGGGAAAATACACTTAGCTGGGCTACTCATTGCTTAGCATTCATATTTAAGCAATGCTTACACCTGGTCAGCATAGCTGTGCAATGCTTAGCACTGCTTATGTTTTATTTTATAGACTATCAACTGTATGAGATTAATTCATCATTCCTGGCATATTATAATTTTATTTACCTTCCCTGACATCCCCCAATGTGCTTTCATTACATTTATTCTTGTGTGTCTATACTGTATGGGACACATGTGCTTATATGGGGGTTTTACAACTTTATTACACTGACACCTCACATCTGGACCTACTATACTACTGTGGTTGACAAATATATGTTATTTACTACCTAATTATTAAAAAAATAAATTATGTACTGCTTTCACATGTAAGCTGCTAATTGGTTTTATTGGGGATTGAACCAGGAACAACTACTTGCAAAGTGAATGCTCTAACCACTGTGCTATTTCTGTATTGTTATGCTTGGAAGTATATACCTATTTAGTACCTTCTGATGTGTAAGCTAGGCTCAGCAGAGCTGCGTGATGCGCACACCTGCTCAGCTATGCTTAGATTTTATTGCAGACTGAAAAAAAAAATTAAACTGTTGTGCTTTAGTTTTTGTACTGTAGGGGTAAGCACACTGACTTCTGCAACATTATCTGTGGGGGGCTGTGCTTTTAATACAGTGATGACATGACAGGCTTTGCATTTGAGAGGTATACTCTACAGACACTAACAGTGTCCACCATACCTCTCAACTGTACAGATTGTCACAGAATACCCAGATATTTACCTTATATTTTTGGTCCATTTTTTATACAATTGTGGCTTTCTGGCAGATTAGAGACTGCATTAGGAAATAATGACAGACATTTAAGTTTTACAATTCATACCTTTTGTGGACTTGATGCTAATGTGAAGCCTGTCATTCTATCGACTTTATACATTTGTGAGAGCAATATCTCACATTTGTCCCTTATTTATTATGGCTTTGTCCAGATTACTTGTCTGCTTGACAAGTAATGGTGCCCAAGGACACTCTCGTTATATTTAAATTGCCGTACGGCAATTATGGAGTGCAAGGGGCGTGTGTTTACTGACAGCACTGCTCTCAGACACCCCCTCTGCATTCGTGCACAGAACAGTGTCCATTTTAGAGCAAGGCAGTGCACCTTTATGAATATGGATGGCGTGCTGCCGTGCTGCACGGGAACAGTCCCTTCCATGCAAAAATAACTTAATCTTGCACGGAAGTTTGCTGAATCATGGGGAAAATGTATAACTGTGTTGTTCCCTAGTATATGGAGGGAGCAAATCATGAAGAAAAATGACAAATTCACTCTCATGATCAAAGCTCCCTAACTAACTAAACTCTGTGGTTGAGTCAAAACACGAGGTGAAGCTAAGTATTTTGACCTCCATGAGTGATGGTATTACATAGTAGGAGATGATCATGGACTGCTGTATTCCTATGAAACAAAGGGTTATTTATAAAGTAAGAGGACTTATGGGTGAATGCTGTAAAAGTTATGCTCAATATTCTATTACTGTATACAGCCACAAAATGTACCAGAAATATAAAACCCAAAAATGACAATAAGTAAAACAGTGGAAACGTATATTCACAACAACAAACACTGGGGTGGGTTTGGATTGTTCAGTTTACCCTTCTGGTCTAACCCCAGCACTGACAGCTAAATAAACAAATGCAAAACCACAGAACATCCACAATGACTTGAGATCCACTCCCAAAATGTAAAGATGTATGAATTCTGAAAACAGAAGCATCCAGTAATAGCATCATTAATTAATTGTCCTTCATCTCCTCAGTGACAGAGAATACTAATAACATTATTAAAATGAAAGGTAATTATTTTCACTGTGCTTACAACTTTATATAATTTTATTTTCAGATATACATTTTCACATACTTCCTTAAAAGTAGTCTCTCTCTCTCTCTCTCATACACACACACACACACACACACACACACACACACACACACACACACACACACACACACACACACACACACACACACACACACACACACACACACACACACACACACACACACACACACACACACACACACACACACACACACACAGACCACACATTTTCAAATATCCTGTTGTTCATATACATACATCACACATATTGATAAAACATGCTAAATATTTCATGCAACAAACAAGTTATATTTAGGCAAGCTCACTGTCACCAGGATACATTTGTTTCCGTATAAAGTAGATATGTTCACTGACATGAATGTGCCTATGTGTTATGTTGTATGAGTGTATGTAAAGGATGACACCCACGTACTATTTAGGTAATAGCTTGCTGGGCAAACACGGATATAACCATCTACTATATATCTCCATGTGTAGAGAAGGATGGTATAACTTCTGTCATGAAACAAAATCATCTCTTCCAGCCAGTACATTTTTGGATAAAAAGTCAGTATAGCAGTGTACATCTGTGTGTTGGCGGAATGACTGCACTTTGTACATTTCAGGCAGTACTCTCCCTGGCTCCTTATAATACTGGTGATAATTCAGTGTCAAGCAAATATAACCTGAATTTACAAAACAGACTACTATCTTTTCTGAAGTAATTTTTATATTATTACAGAAAAATAATTTTATAAATTAAATACTATGTTGAAAATACATAATTGAAAAGACTTTAAGGAACTGCATTACAAATGTATGCATCATGCACGTCACACAACACACGTAACAAAGGAAAACATTTCCATGGGATAATAATAATAATAATAATAATAATAATAATAATAATAATGATAACAATAGCAAACAATGGTGGGAGTGTGGATTATGCAGTATTTTCCCATCTGTGCTTCATTCAATCCACTAGGACTTTAGTCTTGTGGTCTAAATGTAGACGTCATAGCTAAATACTATGCAACTCCCATCTATCATTGATTATTGTTTAATTATATAATGACAAGGAAGTTTGTCATTTTCAGAGTGGCTATAAGCTGATTTTCTCAATATGTATATTCTAGAATTTGAAGAAAAAAAAACATTAATCACATTTTAAAATAAATCACTGCCATCAGAAATGTAAACATATGTCATTTTATTTACCTTACTAAACAGGGAGTTTGAAAAAAAGTGTATCACTAGCATCAATAAACTGGAAACATTACAGTGTGCAACAGACAAACAAAAGCTGTTGTTTTAGCATTAACAAAATGTCCATTTTACAAAACTGATCCCACACATTATATGCAATAAAGGATCATTAATTTGTTGAAACTTGCATGCAGACTGGATACCAAATTAGTATGCCTATTGTAAATTGAGCATATATGAATAGAAAGAAATCTGGTAGCTGAATTATTGTTAAGGGGCCAGACATTTGACTTGCATAAACTCCATAATCCTAAGTTTAATACTTTTCATGAGGACAGAGCAAAACCATAAAAATCAGAAAAATCAGGAACATTCTGCAAAACTCTGGACAATTGAGGGGTCTGTTTATACAGGCAGCAGGATCGATTGCACTACTTGTAACTATACCACTGAACTGTCCAGAGCTTTGATAATTTTCCTTATATTTTTGCCCTGTCCCTCATAAAATATTTGATTGTCTGACGAATCCCTGAAGATCTGTGTCAGTCAATAGTGCCAGACATTAGAGCTTCAAAAAAATAAAGCGAAAAAAAAGAAAGAAAAAGAAAACCAGAGAGAAACATACTGAGATGATAGATGATAATGTTCTTTTCCCTGACATCTCTCTTACACTGATGTACTGTGTAAGCATGGGTAAGCAAGTCCCATATGCAGGAATAGTACATCAATATACAGGGGAGAAAGCAGAAGAACAATAACGTTTTTTCATACATTATTGAATAAAGTTAAGCAATTTCTTTCTTACATAATTTTATTGTGTAATGCCAATAATCCATGGCTGGGTGTGGGTGTCACAGGATTTACCCGTGGTTGCCTTTGTTTGATTACTTGGGCTTCACCCCTTCGATCAAACCAGACTATCCACGGGTAAATTCTGTGAAACCCACACCCTTGTGGATTCTTGCTATAATATAAAATTGTTTTCTCCAGTGGTACAGCTGCACGTTTCAATTTTGTGTTCATTTTTCATGTTGTTATCCCAACCCAGTAACATTTAAACAAATTTATAAATCTCTATAAATGCTGCACCTCTTGACTTAAGAAATTAACATATCATTTTTAGAATTTGCTTACAGCAAATGTAATATTGCTGTCACCTACCTAACAATCATCACCAAGTCAGTCACCATGTTTCTCCCAGTGCATAGCATCTGGTCACCACATCCAACCCTCATACTACAGAAGCTCTGCCACAAGGGCTAACTCCCAAACATTCTCTCTGTCTTTGTACAATAGTCTGTGGTCACTACATCTGACCCCAATACCGAGGAAGCTCTGCCACAAGGGCCATTTCCTAAACATTTTCACTGAGAATTTTATCTTTGTACAAACTAAGCAAATTTAATTGGAAGAACCTTGCTGTGTATTAACTTCAGCTAGTCAAATACATGCCTGTCTGTGCTGAAATTATTTTTTAACATCCCCTGATAGAGTTGTCCTTGCACTCTAAGAACGGCTTACCAAGTTTTCCAGTGTCCTATCTCTTGACCAGTGGATTACACTTAATATGCCAGTTACTTAATCTTCCTGGGTGACAGGTTTCTACATTAGGAAATGAAAGAAAACCTGTTCTGCTTTGTACCTGTCAGTTAATTGCTTTGTATTGGCTATACATTGATTATTCTCTATTATAATTTGACCTGAGGTTGGAACACAACAGGCCTCCCTAATACAGGCTCCACACACACCTGCACATCTACCAATATGGCACACCTCCAACAAATTACCCAGGAAGCTTAACAGCAACTGAATCATGGCTTTGTAACTTACAACTTATACTAAATCCAAAAAAAAAAAAAAAAGAACTGCTATTCCTACCCCAATCCCTCTCCCATGAAAAAACAACATTTAAAGTCCTTATTCTTGATAATACAATCATTGAAGTCACTAAGTCACTTCTCATAGCAAATTATTAGGGATGATAGTAGCTGATAATCTTAAATTCGAATTGCATATATAAAATTGCATAAGAAAAACTCATCAAAAACTAGGGATGCTTTATAGAGCCAAAAACTTTCTCACTGATGCAAATTAAGCTACAGTTGCCACTACATATCTCCTCCCACACCTCTTTATAGTGCTCCTATCCTTACTAACCTTCAGGCATTTCAAAAACAAAACTTGAACAATGCTATAACAAAGTTGCTAAATTTGTACTCACTATCCCTTTCAGAACACACACACACCACTGTATGGCACTAAAAAAGCACAAACTGGTTAGAACTACCCTATCAACTAAGATATACACAGCTTCTTACCACCTTTAAGATTATCCAGAATCCAACACTAAATAACATTCTGCACAACTGTGCTCCCAGTTTTATTTATTTTATTTAACATTTGTTAACCGGGAAAGTCCGACTTGGAATTAAGCCAATTTTCAGCGGAGGCCCGGGGAGAAATGCTCCAGATGCATGTCTTTGTAATGTGGGAGAAAACCGGAGCACCCAGAGGAAACCCACACAAACACAGGGAGGACATGCAGACTCCACACAGAAGGCACCCCAGCCAAGAATTGCAGAGAATCTCTTGCTGTGAGGCAACAACGCTACTGCTGCACCACTGCGCCATCCAATACAACAATAATAATACAATATAATACGATAATAATCATTATGATCCAATGACCAAAAACTCCTGTCTATCCACAAACCTATCAGATCTGCTGGGTATTATCTGGTCTCGTACCATGTTACCAAGGCCTGGAACTCCTTATCTCTGTCTGTCAGGTCATTACCTTCCCTCACATCCTTCAAAACCATTCTGAAAGACTTCCTAGCCAAAAGTTGGTTTTGTTCTTGCTCATCTCCAGGATAAACTATATCACTAAATGTGGACAAATACCTATTCATACTTTACATCTCCTTGCTTCTTTACATCTATCAATTTCTCTCCTCTGGCTTTCTGTCTAAATATACCTTAAGCCTGCTTTTCACTAACTTCATATTACAACTCCTGTTTGTATTATTCTAACTTTTTATTTATTTATTTGCAGTTGGTTTACCAGGATAGTCCACTGGGCCATTTGAACCCGTTTTCAATGGAGTCCTGGGGAGAAAAGCTCCAATAACAATCTTGGTTACAATAGTTTAAAGATGATATTTATACAAAGGTTGTAGTTTTGAGCAAAACTTGGTTACAATAGTTTAAAGATGATATTTATACAAAGGTTGTAGTTTTGAGCAAAACTTGGTTACAATAGTTTAAAGATGATATTTATACAAAGGTTGTTGTTTTGAGCAAAGCATTTACAACATAATCAACAAAACATTTACAATTGATACAGCAAACATTACAAATAATGCAGACTAGTGATGAGGTTGAAATTGAAACAGACTGGCAATGGAACATTGCATTGTAGCAGCTAAGAGGCATTTCTTATTAGGAATATACAGATAACCGTTACAGTCTGATTCATTATTTCCAAATAGCATAGAAGTAACAGGAATATAAATATATGGAGAGTTGATAGAAGGAGAACGTTTTGATGAGAATAGAGATTGAGAGAGAGAGAGAGAGAGAGAGAGAGAGAGAGAAGGAATCTAAAGCATGGAATGAGGGGAATTTAATTTCTCCATAAACTGACTAAAATTTCTCTAACTATTAAATCATTGTCATATAACTTGTATCTGTTCTTAACCAATGTTTTCATATTGTGTCTAATCTGGTATAATTATTTAAACTGTATTTTTTACATTATGTTTAAAGCTATAAAATTATTGTTCTTTAATAAATGTTTTGCAATATTTTGGAGCTTTTATCACAAAGCCTCCACTGAAAATGGGCTCATACTCAATCGGACTTTCCTGGTAATCAAATGTCAATAAATGGATCATAGGATCATAGGAAGTTACTAGACTAATGGCTCGAGGCCCCTTGCAAGCCTAGCCAAGTTCTACCCTTATTTCCATGATCAGCACCTATTGCCTCTGTCCAAGAGGAACAAAGGTGGGACCCCTGGGGTGAATTTATGGTTACCCATCCAATCGTCCAAATTGCATTTGACATGAAGTGGGAGCCTGTTCCAAAGGTGTGGTAACCTCTGGGAGACAAATCGTCCCTCCAGCAGGTTCTATTAATGTCACATACCAGGTTAAGGTCTTTAGAGCGAGTAACCCATGCACCATTTGACTTACGAATATGCAGCATTTCCAGTAAGGCAGAGCCAGAAATTGCCTTGTATGCAAGGCAGGGATTGCCTATGAGTTGTCTGTATGAAACAGAATAAAGTAACCTTGATTTCAGGTGATCCACATAGGACAGATGCTGAATACCTTGAATTTTTCTATGTGAGGAACCTTTGCAGTCTCTCCAGTTGCTGCAGGTGCTTGGAAAGGTGCATACCAAAAGGGACGTTGTACTCAATTACTGGCCTGATGAGAGAATAGTACAGGGAGGTTATAACTTCTTTTTTCTGGAGGCAATGCTATTACTTATGAGATGAGCAATATAGAATGTCCTTCTTACCACTGTGGAGACATGGTGGTCAAAGGTAATGCTGCTGTCAACCTGTGTGCCCAGGTCTATAAAAAATAAATAAATAAAACAATAAGATTTTATCCAAATCTTAAATGTTGCCACATCTGTGCATAACATTATTTTCATCTGATACAGCACTGTTTTTTTTGTTTCTTTTTTAGAATAATATTCATATCCCTAAACATGTTTTACAGATCTGTGTGTAGACATTAGTTGAAACAGTTTTAAGTGTTTTGCACTCTGTGGCTCACATGCTTCAGCAAAATGCTTAAACAACTGTACTCGGATGAGTATAGTTATTGTCTCTGGCTAGACTCTCACTAGTCCCATCTCTGTAACAAAATGATAGCATATATACATTTCCTGACCACATAAGCAACACTTTTATACCAGTATCAAAACTGAATAAATGATCACACGGAAGAATAACTGGACAATTAAATGCTGCTACATATCTCCTTTTTTTCAGTATTGCATTTATTACCTTTCTTTAGGATTGTGTTATGCAGTATTTAAAAAAAAAATACAATTTTGAAGTTGGCAGTATAAGTGACTTGGTTAAGAGAGATCAGGAAGAATTACACAGAGTTGAAATACCTTCCAGTTTGTCACAGAAAAGCATATTAAATTAAAAAAAAATCAGAACACCAGACCATTCATTAATTTGAACAATTTGGATGTCTTGCATAAGCGACAGGAAGTGAATTATAAATATACTAGAGCCAGCTTTCAGTTCATCATAAGCATGCAAATGAAATTTTAAAATAAGCACAGCATTACACAGTTCATCATTTACTAATTCATGGCTGTCGCATATTAGAGACATCAAGAAAATTACATATACAACAGGAAACTCTCAATTCATTATGGTGAAATGAAATTTTAATATGAACAGAACCTCTGTCTGTTCATCAATTACTAATGTATAAGTGTTACACATTATGATTAAGGTATTTGATTTTATTAATTTATGGAAGACAAGTATAAAAGCCTTTACTGCATGGATGGAATAGAAAAAAAATAGAACACTCAATTAAATATTACATAAAAAACTCATTAACAGTGTTTTAGTTTTCCTCTACTCCATCCTTCCTAAAAATAAATACATAAAAATCTCACTAATGTTATGATTTAGCAAATCTCAAAATCGTATTTATACATTTTGTCTTATTCCACTGGTCTACATTTTAATATGCTTGATTTTCATCTTATTTCTTGAAAGGTTTGAATAGATTCAGCTAATATACTACATTTTTGCATGGCTATATTTATTTGTAATAACAAGTGGGAAACATTACCACTTTGCAGTTCTTGCTAGATTGCTTAATGTATACAACATAAAATGGGTAGATGTTTCAGATTAATGGAAAAACACATAGTTGACAAAAAGTTTTATTTTTCAGTGAATTCAACTTTGTGTGTATGTGTGTGTGTGTGTATATATATATATATATATATATATATATATATATATATATATATATATTGAATGTAAATTTATATTAGTTAAATAGAAGTTTAATATGTTTTAATAGCTTATAAATAATCAGAGTAAAAACGGTTTTCAAGTATAGAACATTATGCAACTTAATAGGGAAACTCTACTGACAAAGACTATAAAATACTTATAAGGAATTCTGATTTAGTGATGCCAAACTACATGAATTGTTTTTTGAAATATTTTGGGTGCTCAAGAAATTCCTGTTCTAATTGTTTGCTTCAGTTTCTTGTAAAAATGCAATCTCACAGTACTGTTTATAGTGAAACTGAAACCATTCCAGAGTATTAATACACAACACAATGAATCTTGCTTCATTGTTATTGCCTGCTTCTCCCATTCAGCGGGCAGGATTTTCAAAGGAATATTTAAAGCATTTTATTTTCTTCTGAGACAACATTTGGGTCTGTATCAACTAATGCAGATGCCCTTTCCAATGATTTACTACATATCTTATGACATTTAATTGGAATAATATCCTACATTGTTTATCTGTCTACATTTTTTTCTTTCTTTCTTTATCAATTGTTAACAGGGTAAGTGGGATGGTCCAGGGGCCCTTTTTATCCATGACTCTGGCGGAATAGCCAGAGACAGTATACATGCAATAGACAGACAGAAAAATAAGATTTCAAATACAAGGTATAGAACATAGTAAATAGTTTACAAAAATAAAACACATATAAGTAGCATAAGTGTGCATAAGATAACACATAATAGAACTGACATTAGGACAACAAATGTATAAAATATGTAATTCAGAAAAGGTGCAATGAAAACAAAAGGAACATTTATAAAAGACATTACAATGCCTCTAAATCCAGAATCTGGAACCCAAATTTCCTTTTTCTGATATGCTCACGCCCCTTTCATCTAAATCCCAAAGCATAGAACCAACCCTCTTTTTTTCCAAAACATCCACCCCCCTACCTTTTCATTTTTTCTCTTTTTTCTAGGTCTACACAAAAATGTTTAAAGGAGAGGCGATAAAATTAGGAAGTAGAAGATGGCTGAGTCTATAAAAGTATATTAACCAGTACCTCTGAAGCAATTACAAAATGAGTTTTTAAGTCTGTGTGTGCCCCTTCCCCCTCTGTTTCCATATATACCTATGGTGCAGTCATTAATAATAATAATAATAATAATAATAATAATAATAATAATAATTTAAAATAAACATTTTGCTAGGGTTATTTTAGAAACTTGAAATTCAAAGTTTTTGTTGGAGAAGGAGATAGAATGCTAGGAATTTGTTCAATAATAATAATTATTATGCAGCTGCTTTGATCTAAGCTGATACAGGACATCTATCTAGCTATATATCTATCCATTGCATTTGTTTACTGGGAAAGTTTGTCTTGGCAATAAAACTTTTTCAAATGGATGACTGAGGAGAAAAGCTGCACAAAAAAGGTAAACCATAAATTAACGATACATACCTGTCGGAATCATGAAATAACCCCATGTGAAGACAGAAACAACAGATTGTGAAAAGCTGCTGTCCTCAGACCATCAGCAAACTGCTTGCTAGGGTTTGATTCTGTATTTTTTGTGGTGTTCTCTTTTCACATACCATGCAGTTTTAGGAATAAAAGAAGAGCAAAATGTTTCTTAAGGTGTGACAGGAAAACTTGTTAAAGAAATTCTCACTGTTATTTTACACCCAAGAAATGTTACTATTTTACTTCTAAGTGGAATATGTGTTTTGAAATCAAACTCCTAATTATGTCCTAGATGTATCACTTGTGCTGTTGCTAGAGGGGGGCCTAACTATAGAAATTTGAATGTTTAGCAATGCTTTCTTTTACTTTTTTTAAAATGTATTCTTAGCAGAACCAGTCCAGTGTCTCCTCCACCTGCACCCAAATGGTCTATTAATTTCCTGGGTGAGAGCTGTACATAGATAAGAATCCTACAGGCTATTCATTACTGCCTGAGCAACTGAAATGACCCATGCATTCTTTAATTACAAGAGCTGGGTGACAAAGAGTTAACCAGCTTATGTGCCCTGTGGAGTGGTCTTCCCTTCCCTTACTGCAGCACCCCCCTCTCTTGTGGCATATCTCTGAGGACTGCTACAGGTGCTTGCCACAGGGAGCAAGTCTTTACATGTTTCTTCATCTATGTGCAAATTCATGTGGTTAGTGCACCCAAGGTGGTGTGCTAGAGCCACATACCTACTCCCAGGATGGCCAAGCTGTCAGTGGCCACCCACTACTTTTCTCCCTGGTAAAATATGTCCGGCACATGACTTACTAATCAAACTCAGAGTGCTTGGGCTATAGTCAGAACTTTATTTTTCTACACAACTGGAGTTGGCCTTTTAGAAATATTTTTCATGTGCTACATAGTGTATATCCATATCCGGGTCTATATTATAAGATCGATGTTTGAAAACATCAAACAACATATGGTCGATGTCTTCAAACATCGACCTTAGAAAAAGACAAAAAAAAAAAAGAAAAAAGTACCCTAACGGGTTTAAACTGGGGGCAAGCCCCCCTACCCCCCCGCTACTTAAATATACCAACTCCGAGACCGCACTACATTGCAGTAAACCAAAATCTCCCCTTACGAAGATTTCTGTTTACACGCTCGAAATTCTGAGCGTTCGATATTCTCGTGTCGACAATGTAAGATTCGACATTGTCGGCTTTCAAGAATATAATATAGACCCTTATGTCCGATTTTGTCTTATATTGCTGTTCTTGACTTGTGATCTGTTTAATACATAAGCTCAGGGTTTTTACTTAACATCTCTTTGTTTAATGTGTTTTATTTTTTTCTGCTTCTGTTTTGTCTTGAAATAATCTTGTGAAATAACCAGAGCACAGCACTGTGTTCACCATGGCAGATGTTCTCACCTTAAAGGAAAAGTAAGACCTAATTGCCTCATTAATTTATGTGTCATGCATGGAATGCATCTTGTCAGCTGAAGGTCTTAAAATGTCTCTGAAGAAGGGTTTTTCAGCTTGGTTGGGTTTTACTTCATTAGTAACTGAGATCCAAAGTTACTAATCAAGTAAGAATCAACATGCTCTTAACTACAGAAAAATTCTAATATGGGTGAAAGACTTTGTCTGATTGAAAGGGTCCAACTCATGCTACTTAAACTGCACAGGTCATTCACTCTTGCAGTGAGGTCCATATAGTAATTCATCTCCTATTGCTTACTTCTGCCCTAGAACCAAATATGTCATTATGGGAAAAATTCATAATAGTTTACTTCATTCTGCCTATCCTACTCATTGTCCAGCCATACTACCCAGAGCAATTTAAATATTTTTTCTGAAGCTGTCTGTCTATCCATATGCTGCAAGATAGCTTTGCTATCTACCTTCTTTCATTTATTTGTTAAATCTATGTTCCTTCCTGCAGCTTATTCATTCCTACAACTAGTTTGCATCTTTTCTAATTCCTCTTTAGCATTAGACATCTCAAATGTTACAGCCATATCCAAAAGATCAAACCCATTAACTATATATAGTTATATATAGTATAAACAGAATAAAATATTTTGTGTGTGTGTGTGTGTGTGTGATATCATAGGATCATACGATCATAGGAAGTTACTAGAGTATTGGCCTTTAGGCCCTTACAAGCCTAGCCAAGAATTTAGCCCATGTTCCAACAAGTCAGCACCCTATGGCACTGTCCAGCAGGGGCATAGGTGGAATCCCAGGAGTGTATTTTCTGTTCCCTATCCTGTTATCCAGGTTGCGCTTAAAAAGGTTTAATGAGGTACTCTGCTTTACATGGAGAGGGAGTCTGTTCCACAAAAGGGGGAGTCTCTGGGACACAAATCTGCCCCACCAAAAAGTCCTGCTGATGTCACAGACCAGATTGAGGTCTCACTGCGGGTTACTCGAGTGGAGCTTGACTTGTGGATATGCAGCAGTTCCATCAAGCTAGGGTCTGAGATTGCTTTGTATTCCAGACAGAGGTCACCTCTGAGGAGTCTGTATGAGACTGAGTAGAGGGACAGGGCTTTTAGCCTATCTGTGTAGGGTAGATGTTTGAGGCTCTGGATTCTCCTGGGGAGGAATCTCTGTGGTGTCTCCAGCTGCTGCATGTGCTTTGCAAAGTACATGCCGAAAGGGGCACTGTATTCAATAATCTTTCTTATAAGGGAAGAATACAGGATGTTATGACAACCTTGTCCCTTGATGAGATACCCTTACTAATGAGGTGGGCCATGTAAAAAGCTTTCCGTACAGTGGAGGCAATATGGTGGTCAAAAGTTAGTTTGCTATCAACCTGGATTCCCAAGACCCTCACGACTGATTGCATGCTTAGTGCCTTATTATCAATGTGATAATTTGTAGGGACGTCTTTCTCCCAAAAATGGATGATGATGCATTTTTTGGCATTCAGTTTGAGACCATGTTTCTGGCACCAGTCATTTGTTTGGGTGAGACCCTCATGGAGGATGTCCACATCACTAGGGAAATTGATGACAGCACTCAGCTTGCAGTCATCTGCAAACTTGGTCGGCCATAGCCCACTAGATTTGGCCTGCACCTCTGAGAAGTATATCCCAAACAACATAGGCCCCAAGACCGATCCCTGGAATACTGCTTGTTATGGGTCTACTACTTGAGGTGGCTTCCCCATGTTGACTAGGTAGGTTCTATCAGTAAGCCAGTTTGCTACTCATCTAGTAACATATGGATTGATGCCTAGTTGAGAGAGTTTATCTATTTACCTGAGTGGGGAATAGTATCAAAGGCCTTGGCCAGGTCAAGGTAGGCAGTGTGCACCATCTTCCCTTTGTCCATGGCCTTGGTGACTGTCTCAAAGAAGTTGACCAAATTTAACAGGCATGACCTCCCCTTGACAAAATCAAACTGTGTTGGATCAAGTGTCTGGAGGTTGCCAGTGTCCTTGTTAATGAGGTCCATGAAAATCTGCTCCATGGTCTTGTAGATCAGGCTAGTTAGGCTGATGGGTATATAATTTCCTGGATCAGTGAATGCTCCACCTTTGTGCAAAGGGATGACAGTAGCTGTCCTCTACTCGGCTGGGACAAAGCTGGTACTCAGGCTTTGGTTGAATAGGGTGCCTTATGGTGCCCCAAGTTCCTGCCTGAGTTCATGTAGGATGCAGCCTGGGATGTTATCGGGTCCTATGGAGGATGTATTTTTTGCCTTTGAGAGGGCAGTGATGATTTGCTCCTTAGAGATAAGGGGATGGGGGCAGGTACTAGGGATGCCCTGTTTTACTGATGGGGGGGACAGAGGAGTGAAGCTTTCACTGAACCTGTCTGCCAGCAGGTTGGCTCTATCTACAGGGTTTGTGTATGTGATGTCCTTGACCACCAGTTCTGAGCAGATCTGTGTGCTTCCCTTGAGATTGCGGACATATGTGAAGAAAGCATTATGATTGTCTTTAGTAGATGTGGCCAGTTTGGACTCGAAGTTTGCTTTGGAGGACTTGACTAGTGCTCTTATTTGCTTGTTCAGGCTAAGGAAAGATTGCTTCCAATTAGATACTTGCTCCTTCTTGGTCCTAGACAGCAATTGTTTCCTTTTATTATAGAGTTTATTTATTGTAGATGTCCACCAGTCAGGTTTACTCTTCCTTGAGGAGGATGATTTCATCCTGTCTGGCATTCCTGATTCCATGCAGCTATATAAATGCTCATATAATACTTTGATGTAAGTTTGGACATCTGTACCAGTTTCTGTGGAGAGGGAGGGGGCCGTGAAGCTGTTTATACCTTCCCTCAGGAGGTTGTAATTAGCTTTGGAGAAGGTTTTTTGTTTGACCCTAGCTGGGGGGGGGGGGGGGGTTGGGGGAGACGGTGACTTCGAAAGTGACTGCTTTGTGGTTGGATCTTATTTCACCTCTTGTGGGAGTGTCAACCAACTGGTCCAAGGCATTTACAATGACAAAATCAAGGAATCACTGGGCATTTGTGTTTTGGCATGAGTATTTCTTCCAATCTATGGTTGGATAGTTAAAGTCTCCCAGGATCAGGGTAAAGGGTTGAATCTTGATAGATTTGAAGAGGTCCAGGTAGGTGGGCATCTTGAGTCAGAGTTGGAGGCCTGTAGCTAGCTATGATTTGAATAGGGGTCTTGTCAATTGTTAACTTCACCTGGAGTACTTCCTGTGCATCATACTATATGACCAGCCTAGAGTTGTGTATGTCTTTTATATATATTACAACTCCACCTCCTTTTGTTTTGCTGCCCACGGCTTGGGGTCTGAATGAATGATAGGATGAGTAACCTGGTATGGCTGGGGTGCTCTCTGCAACTTTGAACCAGGTTTCTGTGACTGCACACGTCAGCTTCTTTCAGGGTTAAGAATGCTTGCAATGAGTGCAGTTTCATGTTTAAACTCCTAGCATTTAGCAGCATGACCTTTAATTTATGTTTTGATGAAATTTTCATGTTGGTAGTTTTAACCTCATGGCATTGCCTAAAAAAGGCACTAAGGGGGAGGAAAGAGCCTTTACCAGCAGCCTGAAGCCCAAGGGAGACAAATGCAGGCCATCTCTGACAAAGCATCATGGCTTGTCAATCATGTCATCCCAGGCTGTCAGGTACTGGATCCCCTTTAAATGACACCAGAAACTAAGCCAGTTGTTAATCATTTTCTGTTTGTATTGCAGCATCATTCTTGGTGACGGTAGAATGCTGCTTAAGGCTAGGGACATACCTGCCTGGGACACATACTCAGCGAACTTGATCATGTCTCACTTCATATAGTCCAGGGAGGTACGTCTCAAGTCATTCACTCCAACATGGACTATGACAGAGTCATAACAATACCTGTTGAGAGACATGAGTGCATTGGTGATATGGTGGAGTCTGGTGCCCAACAAACAACTAACCGTGACTTTCTCCTTATCCAGCCTGGTGAGGGGCACATGTGTGTCTCACAAAGGAGTATCCTATGACTAATATGTTGGGTTTATGTTTAGGCCTTAGTGGCTGTGAGACAAAGGTGTGTGGACTATGTGTGGTGTATAGTGTGGTGGGCAGTGGAGTTTGCATGTGTGCATGGCTCTATTATTTTGTAATCAATCATAATTTGCAAGAAAGGCAAGCTGAATTCCAAAGGCACTAAAGACAGACTTAACAAATGTGATATTGACTAAACAGCATGCGATATCCATCAGTTATTTTCACATAGGTACTTTCAGCTTTCAGTGATTTTAATATAACTTTCAGTTTGCAACTTCCATTTTAGTTCTACCAAAAATCATTATTGCATATGGGTTCCATTCAATCTATTAACAAGCCAACTTGTTGAATTGCAAAATAGCTGCTACAGCTGATCAAAAATCATCTGACTGAGCATACTCACTATTCTGCTGGGTTAGACTGAGGATTTTCACTTTAAAGTAGTTGTTAGGCATAAAGTAGAATAATAGGCCTGAAAATATAGAGTCAGACTTGTGTTTTCATGTATGCATTCAGTTTCAGGGAAAGATGGTTCAGTAGAAAGGAAAAGATAATCTTCCTGGCTAAGCATGAGATGTGCAGAAATAACAGTTCTCAAGGGAAAGCTACAGAATGTTCCTTCCTCAATGGAAAGAATGTGTACTCGCAATGGAATGCTAGATAAAAAAATAGCTAGCTAGGCACTGTGAGGCACATGCAAGACAAGGCCTGAAAAACAAGTCTAATGAGGTATGTAAAAAATTACAGGGTTTTGGTATTATTAGAGAATGCTTCAGAAATAGTCAGTTGAGTCAGTTAAGTCAGTTTTTGGACTGATATGCAAAAGGTCTTTGCAGTGCAGACACTCAAGCCTGAGTACCGAAAACAGGTCAATTGTGGTGAGAGAGAGGCTTCAGAAGGCAGTAAGGGATATCATCAGAATTAATGACAGACTCATGGCAGTCAGACTCCAGTGTAATGATAGGGCAGTATTCATAATCTCAGCCTATGCCCCATAGCAGGGTTGTGATAGTGAGAAAAATAGTGCATTCAGACAGCAGTTGCAGACCTACTAGATAAAGCAGGACAACATGAATTGGTGTTGATAATGGGTGACTTGAATGGATATATCGGGAGAGACAGAACAGGATATGAGGACCACCTAGGTCCACATGGGTGTGGCAACAAGAATAAAGAAGGAGAAGCCATTCTAGACTTCTGTCTGGCAAATGGCTTAATAGTAGCCAACACATGGTTCAGAAAGAGAGACAGTCACAAGATCACATACGAGAGTAGTCAACATGCAACTCAGGTAGACTTCCTCCTAGTAAGGAAAAGGCACCGGGGCAGAATCCATGATTGCAAAGTCATCCCCAGTGAAACAGTTGGGCCACAGCATAAACCACTAGTTGCAACAATCAGCTGCAAGCAGTGGTCAGAGAAGGCTCTAAGATCAACAGAGACAAGGCTGAAGATCTGGAAGATGACTGTAGAGAAAGTACAACAGTTCAAGGAATTACTCAGGGCTCTAGCACCCCAAGAAGAGGAGGAAATAGGTGGAGTTGAAGAAGAATGGCAGTGCCTAAAAACAGCATGTGTTAGGACTACAGAAAAGATATGTGGCCGACCCAGGTATGGAAATAAGATACATAAGGAACGCTGGTAGTGGAATGCAGATGTCCAGGAAGTCATCAAAAGAAAAAAAAGGAGTGCAGAAAGAAGTGGGAGACAGAAAAGACTGACCAGGCTAGGAAGGACTACTGGTTGGCTAACAAAGAAGTTAAGAAAGAAGTTGCAATAGCAAAGAATAGGGGATCAGCGGCACTGTATCAACTTCTGGAAAGTGACTCAGTAAGGGGCACAAAGAAACTATATCAGGTTGCAAGGCAAAGACAGAAAGATAAAGAAGATAGTCAGACACCCTTCATAAGGGATGCCAGCAACAACCTGCTCACCAGACTAGAGGACATCAAACGCAGATGGAAGGAGTATTTCCAGCAGCTTCTGAATGAAGAAAACCCCACAGAAGCTGTACTGCCACAGAAACAGGCTACGATTAGAGAAGAAGAGGAGCCCATCTTAGAAGAAGTAAGAACAGCACTAAGGAAGATGAAGTCAGGGGAAGCAGCAGGGTCAGATGAGGTCACAGCAGATATGATAAAGATGCTGGGTGAGATAGGGGAGAAATGCCTCCTGAGGGTACTAATAGCAGTGTGGAGAGAAAGGCATATTCCAGATGACTGGAGAATAAGCATACTCATGCCAGTGTACAAGAACAAAGGGGACATCCACAACTGTGGGCAGTAAAGAGGCATCAAACCCCTATCACATTGCATGAAAGTTCTGGAGAGGGTGACTGATAAATGGATACGCAGAGTAGTAGAATGTAAGATGGGAGATGAGCAGTTTGGATTCAGATCAGGATGCAGCACAATTGACCCAATGTTTGCATTAAAACAAATACTTGAGAAGAAGCTAGAGATGAGGAGAGAGTCCAACTGGGCATTCTTAGACCTGAAGAAAGCATATGACAAAGTCCCAAGAAAGCTGATCTGGGCAGTACTGTGGTGGTTTGAAGTCCCAGAAACATTGGTAGAATTAGTACAGGCTATGTACAAGGACCCAATGACTCAAGTACAAACAGTGCTCGGCCTCACATAGGGGTTCCCAGTGGGAGTGGGTGTACATCAGGGTTCAGCTCTGAGCCCACTGCTGTTCATACTGGTGATGGACTACATTAGTAAACAGGTTGGAGGGGGCGGATCAACAAATCTGCTGTATACAGATGATGTGGCAGTACAGGCAGACTCTGAGTTAGAACTTCAGCAAAGGATAGGAGAAAGGAATGCAAATCTGAAGGCATATGGGATGAAACTAAGCACAGATAAGATGGTGGTAATGGCAGAAAATTGGGGAAATCAGAAGAAGATGGGAATAGAGATAGAAGAGAAGATAGTGGAACAGGTAAACAGCTTCAAGTATCTAGGAGGCGTAGCTGAGGACAAGAGTAGTCTGAATTAAGTGGTCAAAGCTAGAATCAGAGGGGGTGCAGCCAACTGGTATAGAGTATCAGGTGTAGTACATGACAGAGGAATGCCAAAGAAGCTGAAAACTAAGTTGTACAAGATAGTGGTGCGACCGGTACTACTATATGGTATTGAAACCTGGGCATATATTGAAGAAGCTAGAGGTGATGGAAATGAAGTGCCTGAGAAAGGTGGTAGGATGCACACTGTGGGACAGACAAAGAAATGAGGACATAAGAGCAGAAGCCAAAGTAGCACCAGTTGTAGAAAAGATCAAAGAGAACAGATTACGGTGGTTTGAGCACAAGTGTAGAAAATCAGAAGACAATCTGGTGAGGAAGATTTGGGACAGACAGGGAGAAGGTAAGAGGAAGTGAGGACATCCAGCAAAGAGGTGGATGGATTGTGTGAAAGAAGATCTGTGACAATCAGGCATGAGTGTTGAAGAAGGCAGGAGTGTGGCACTGAATCAAAAGAGCTGGGTACATTTAACACAATACACCGACCCCATGTAGAAAAATGGGAAAAAGGGGGCTGATGATGATGATGATATATATATATATATATATATATATATATATATATATATATGTGTGTGTGTGTGTGTGTGTGTGTGTGTGTATACACATATACAGACACACACACACGTATACATGTATATATATATATATATATATATATATATATATATATATATATATGGGTCTACTGTATAAGTTCGAAAATACACTTCTTCGAACTCACACAGTAGACCCTGGGTTACGCGGAAGTGCACTTAATCGAAAGTGCACTTTCGCGAAACCAGTTTCAGTGAACGGGCTGTGTACTGATGTTTAGTGCAGTAATTACGGACCCTAGGATTAGGGCGCAGGTTATGGTAAGGGGATAGCTAGTAGGGCTATCCCCTTACTATGACCCATGCCCTAACCCTAAGGTCCGTGACTACCACACCACAGCGGAGGATAGCCTGTCCTCCACTGTGGTGCGGTAGTCACGGACCTTATGGTTAGGGCATGGGCCATGTTAAGGGGATAGCTAGTAGGGATATCCCCTTACCATGACCCATGCCCTAACCCTAAGGTCCATAACTACTGCACCACAGTGAAAGACATAGCATGTTTTCCTGCTGTCCTCTACTGTGGTGCGATCCGTTCATAGAAGCTAAGTTCGCAAAAGTGCACTTTCGAATAAGTGCACTTTTGTGTAACTGAGCAGTCTACTGCTCTTTTTCGAATACGTGGTATTCGATGAAAAGCAGTAGACCCATATATACACGTGTGTTTCTGTGTACATATATGTATATGTGCATATATGTGTGTGTGTGTGTGTGTGTGTACTCGGGTGTGATATCAACAGTGACCATCATCTAGAACTGTGTGATACCTTAAACTTCCTGTTTATTTTTTAATTTCTCCAAATCGTTTGGATTTGCAATACCATGATGGGAATGGACCCCATTCCTAAGTCCAAGTATGATTAAATTTCATGAAATTAGTATTGTTTCAGTCTTTGATATCACACAGTAGTACTCTTTGCAGCACCAGCAATGTGTCCAGTAATAACTCTTTCTGCAATTTGTATGGAGTTACATGTATTGGTTGTTGTTGTGTCTTTCGGCTTTTCCCAGTTAGGGGTCGCCACAGCAGAACTCCGGTCCGCTAATGATTGGCAGCTGATTTTTACATGCCAAGTTGCCAGCCCTGATGCACAACCTTCAGTGAAGGTATGCCCATTTACGCATGCCTCCACGCAGAAGACGCTCTACCTGAGAATCGAACCGGACAGCGTCTTACTGTGAGGTGACAACACTACCACAGCACCACCACCGCAGATAGTTACATGTATTGTTAACATATCTAAATATGATTGTAGATTCTTTTTTATAAGACCCGATGCTCCTACTACTATTGGTCTGTCCTGATATTTTATGACTTTATGTCTCTCTGTACGCAAGACACTGTAGTCTCTGGGTATGGTAATTTCAATGATCAATGCTACTTTTGTCTTCTTTTCATGGACCACTATATCTGGTTTTCTAGCATATATCTTTTGAACTGTTGGTAATGGATGATCCCATGTAATGTAGACTTCATCATTTTTTGTGATGCTTTGTGGCTCATGTTTCCTGTGTTTTTCAGCCACTTCAGTACCATAATGTTTGCACAATCCCCAGTGCAACAGTCTTGCCACTTTATTATGCCTTTCAGTATACAGTCCTTCTGCCATTAGTATGTCACAACCAGCAATGAGGTGTGCAACTGTTTCCAATTCTGTTTTACAAAACTACATTTGTCTGTTTCTCCCACATGTTCAATTGACTTTCTTTGTAAACCAATGTGTACATAGCCCCCCATCTTGTACCACCAGTATTAATCTTTCATCTCTTAGTTTGAATTCACCTCTCCTTAACCATTCCTGCATTCGTTCTTGATCAACCTGAGGTTCTTCCAGAAGTTTTTTATACTTGCAACTATATTTATGCATATATTTATGCATTTTCCACATTTCTTGCCTTCTCATTTGGTCCTTCACCTTATATTCCTTCTTTTGTTTTTTTGGCACATTCAGTTGCTGCCTGATTTTTACATGCTTGTGGTTTCATTTCCATTCCTGTGTGATACTGATATGCTTCTGCTAGACTAAGCAGGGAAATCATCTTAAATTTATTCTCCTCATAGTTCAAAACTTTCACTACATTTGGGTCTTGTGAGGTCAGCAGATATGTTTGGAGTCCCACGATTGCAGATCTATATATGTAATCAGTTTCAAGGAGGCCCATCCCTCCTTCACAATAGGGAATATATAATTTTGGTATACACTGATTTTTATAAATCATTTAGTGAACATGAAGCATCCTTTTTGTTTTCCTGTCTAATCTATCAAGGCCACATCAATCAGTTTAGAAAGAGAATTTATGAACATCTATATGCTATTTTTAAAGCTAACATTAATAATGCCCTTTATAAGCATAGCCTGGAGTACAAAGGTATCAGTAAATTTAAATCTGGAATATTAGATGTAGTACCCTTCAACCCAAAGGGTGGTTGGTGGGAACTGGATTTAGAAATTATAGCGGTGCAGTGGCAACTTAAGTTTAATGCCACATGTCCCCTAGGATTTAATGAACATTTGACTATTGTTCCTTTTTTGAAGAAAAGAGCTACAATTTTATAAAAAGTTTAATATTGAGTTAATATTTTAAGACATTTATTAATATTTATAAATATTTTTGGTGTCATATTTATAGTAGAAAAGTTTGGGGAAAGTATTGTCTTGAAAAGGTATTTGAACAGTTTTTTAAGATGTGCATACTGTTCTTTTAATATGATGCATTGGTACTCTATTTGATTATTTGATTGCTTAATTGATTTTTGTGTCTTATATAAGGTGTGACCATTTTGGGGTAGAAATTGTTCTGATGAAGTCCCTGTTTTTCATGGTTACTGGGACAAAAGCGCTTAGCAATTGTCGTTAAAGTGTTTTAACTGGTTTGGATTACTTGTTGGTAGTCTTCTTATGCATTTGATCTACAAACTTTCAGTGTTAGTCTGCATTACAGCCCTGGATGGCTTTTTCTTTTTCCTATTTAATCTAGCCAACACATTTTGGGGCCAGTCAGTCACTCCAAAACTGTAAGTTAGGACAGGAAGAGCAAATTGGTTTATAGCTTGGATTTTGTTCCTGGATGTCAGTTCTGTTTTCAGGATTATTTTAAGTCTTCTAAAGTTTTCCTTACTAAGTTTTATTCGCATTTGTTCATGTTTTAATGTTGGCCCTTCATCAGTTTCCAAATATTTATACACTCCCTCTTGCTTAGGTTCTTTTATATCACATTCTTGTCCCAAACTGATGTTTACTTAGTGCTGCCATTTTCCTGCTTTAAAGGTTGCTTTTGCACATTTATTAAGACCAAATGACATTCTTATATCATCTGAAAATGTTTTGACAACTTGCAGTTGTGCTTTCAGTTCCTCATCTGATGAGCTATACGGTTTTAAATCATCGACAAAGAGAAGATAAGAAATCTTTACACTGTTGTTTTCTAGGAGCCAAATTATAGCCATGGGCTCAGCTGTTAAGTAGGCAGCTTAATGGGTTAATTAAGGGCAAGGCAGAATTACAGTGGTGACAGAGAGTCACCCCGGAATATCCCCCTTTGAATTTTTATCCCTAGAATAATAATTTGTCCTTTATCATGGCTTAATTGCAAAGTGGTCTGCCAGTGTTTTATGATCACTGTAATGTTGTCAGTGTAGAGTGTATCTTATAAATTTTTAAGCACTCTTTTATCCATGAATGTGGGATACTATCAACTTTTTTTGTAGTCAATCCATGCCATATTTAAATTCTTCCCCTTTTTACAGTTCTCCACTATGACTTTATTTAACAACAAATGATCCTTTGTTCCATATGACTTTCTTCTTTTGCCCTTTTGTTCTATTGCCATAATTGAGTTGAGTTTTCTTCTAAATGACTACTCTGTGGGCATCAATTCCAGTGTATAGTTTATACGTCGTTGGAAGGGAAATTACTGGTCTGTAATTTTTAGGGTAGTTTGTAGGTTCACTCATATGTAGAAGCATTGTTTTTCCTGTTGTTAGCCAGGTTGGTGTCTGTTCGGGTTTTGCATATAAATAGTTTTTACTCCTGGCTAAATCTTTATGCAAAGTGGTCTGCCACTGTTTTATGGATACTTTTAACCACAAGTTAGGTACTGCATCTGGGCCTGGGGTTTTCCAATTAGAGGCTTTTCTTAACTTTGTTTCAGTCTTGCTGGCTATTACTTCAGCCCATTTCAAATCCTGTACCCTTAAACTTCTTATTCTTTCTTTTAGTTCTTATATCCATTTATCATCTTTGTTATGTTCCACAGGTTCTTTATAGATACTTCTCCAAAATGTATTTATTTCTTCTGTTTTTGGTGGTCTTTCAATTCCTTTTACCTTGTTTCCGAATTCTCTATAAAACTTTTTTGGTCATCAATAAATTGCTTATTTTGTGAATTTTTGAATGCGTATTTTCTAAGTTTTTCTGCCTGTGCTGAAAATTTTAGTTTGTTATTTGTGATAGTGAATGCTAGATTTCTAACACTGTACTTTGGGTTAGGAGGGTGGCTCAATGGCTAAGGTGTTTACTTTACAAACACAAGGTGCAGGGTTTGAGTCTCACATGGGATAATTGGCTAGGCTTAAAATGGCTCGCAAGGGCAGTTAGCTTAGTACTAACCTATGAACCATGTATTTTTGTTGATCTGTTTCTTATTCTATATCTTCTAACAGTGACACTTAATTGCTTTATAATTTTCTCTATTCGATACTTCCATGATGGTATTCGATTTCTCGCCTTCCTGTCATAGAGGCCCACACAATGTATGCAAATGATCCTTTAAAGAAATCAAGTGTTTTAGCTATATGATTTCCGAATATCCACGACTTTTTACTTTTTCTTTTTAAGTCTTTATGGATACATTCAGGCAAAAAAAGCCAAACCTCATTAGCTGTGGGCATGCATGCTCCGGCCTTCTTATGATCTTGTCAGTGCTACATAAGTGGACTGTTTGGTTTTACTTTAGAAACACAGGGTCTTTTTATTATCCAGCTGATGTCCATAAACATTAAAATGTCTGCAAAATATCCCAACTATCATCCAAACCAAAGAGTAAAAAGGTCACATAGACAAACCATTTAGTAAAAAACTGTAAGAAAAAAGCTAGCTATGAGTGCACTTAACATACAACTTTTCTTAATCAAGCGCAGTAAAAGTTTTTGAAATAATTTTTTTTTGGGGGGTGACTGTCAACTGTTATCACATATTGCCCATTCATTCTCTGACCCCAGTTTCCCAAAAATGGGGAAGGGGAAACAGGAATGTAAAGGTGGTTGCCATCCAGCAGTAGTTATAAGAATTTTTGAGTGCTTGTTAAAACTCCACTGCTGACCAGACATTGTAGCACAAATGTTTGCTTCTACACACCCTGCCTCCAGCTAGATGGAATGCAGCCCTTCACGAGCTTGTCCCCCCACGAGCTGCAGTTCCAGTTCTCCCTTCAGGTGCTGTTCTTGTAGTAGGGCTCTAAAAGTACATTCCACCTGGGATGGCACTGGTCACTACCTCTCACAGCCCCATGGTCAGCTGTTCCAGGACTTTAAATGCTAATCATACATGGACCATCTGGTTCATAGTTTGGGTCAAAATCTCATTGCTAGAATCAAGTAATGCACAGTGTTTAAAATATATCAGTACTTAGAGAGCAGTAGATCAGATAATAGTAACAGCCAATAAATACAAAAAAAATATCTATTGAAAGCAAAGATTGCTGGAATAAGAAAACATAAGTAACCCATCAAACTAAAATGAAATGAACATATTGTAAACATCTAAAAACAAGTAAATAGATTATGAAAAGTGATTGAGGAACCCGGTGAAAAAAGTAATACTTGAGACTTTCTGAAAGAATTTCTGAAATCTTGAAGCTAGGCTGGTAATAATTTCCACAGATGAGTCCTGAATAGGTGAAAAATTGCTTACTATATGTATCCAGGTGAACCCTAAGAATAACTAACAGACTCCTGTTGACCAAAAAAGAGTATCTACACCAGGACAAAGATTAGTGAGAGTTGAAAGATATGCTATAGCTCCATTTTAAATCTCCCTTATTACTACAGAATTTATTTTGGAGTTCATCTGTTGTTCAGGGACCCTTACAGCTGCTTGAGCCCTAGCTGATTAAAATCAAGGATCCTGCAGCCGTGGGCTCAAATGGCTGTTTCCACATCCACTAGCTTGGCTGAGCTGCTGCTCAAACTTAAGAGCATGAGATCAGGGCCTCAGCTGCTGTAGAGGTCAAACACTATCAAGGTCTTGCCACAGAACTGGTCAGTGGGAAGGGAAATTGGTAGTGGGAATTTAGGTTTAGGATGGGGGAGTTTAGGTTTAGGGAGTGACCTGGAATTGTCTCAGAGTTAGGGTTAGGGAGTGAACAGGAGTCATCTCAGAGTTAGGGACTGGAAGTCATCAGGAGCTGGCTCATAGTTAGGGTTAGTCAGCTATTGGGAGTTGGCTCAGAGTTAGGGTTAGAGAGTTATGGGGAGTTGGCTCAGATTTAGGGTTAGGGAGAAGATGAGATTTGGCTCCGAGTTAAGATTAGGGAGATATTGGAAGTTGGCTCAGAGTTAGGGTTAGGGAGAAAATAGGAGTTGTTTTTAGGGTTAAGGTCAGGGTTCTGGAAGGGATAGTTCATTGGTAGTGTTCAGGAATTGGGATGGTGGGAGTTATGGCACTTGCCTATGCAATCGAGTGTCAGCAGGGAAGAGTGTCTCTAGCTAATGGTATGCAAGCACTTGTAGAAGAACCTTGGTTTATAAAATGGCCCATGTACTATGTTTCTTCACCTCTGGCTTATCTCAGTGTAATCTTAGATTTTGTGTGTGTGTGTGTGTGTGTGTGTGTGTGTGTGTGTGTGTGTGTGTGTGTGCGTGTGTGTGTGTGTGTGTGTGTGTGTGTGGGTGTGTTGTGTGTGTGTGTGTGTGTGTGTGTGTGTGTGTGTGTGTGTGTGTGTGTGTGTGTGTGTGTGTCTGAGTGTGTGTGTGTGTGTGTCTGTCTGTCTGTGTGTGTGGGTGTGTGTGTCTGTCTGTGTGTGTGTGTGTGCGTGTGTGTGTAATCAGACTGACTTTAGCATTTTCACGTTTCATCCTTCTTTATTATTCATATCATACTTTTTGTTTGACGTTACCTTTACTATAAGAATTTAGACCTGTTTAAAAAAAAAAATCATTGCACTGAATTTGTTCTCCCGGATCTATATTACCAGATTGAATGTTTAGGTTATCGAATACCTAAACATTGAGCTGGTAATACCAAAAGCAGAAAACCATGAATGGCTGATTTAAGGCAGGGAAAGAATTCCCTTGGCAGTAAAAAAAAAACAAACTTTTAAACCCAAATGAAGTGGGGGGATTCACCCCCCACACCTCTATTACTAAATATACCAACTCTGAGATTGCTCTACATTGGACAAAAGGGTAAAATCTGTATAACGGCCAAGGGAATTCTTTCCCTGCGTTAAATTGGCCATTCGTGGTTTTTTTTGCTTTCGGTATTACCAGTTCGATGTTTAGATATTCGATAACCTAAATGTTTGATCTGGTAATACAGACCCATTCTACCAGCTCCTACAAGTATCACTGTTGCTTGCTTATTTGCATATTCTCTGCTGCTCTATTGCTTTTATGTCTCACAGAAGTATGTACGACTCACAATTTTTATTGTGTTGATATCTGAAAACACGCTACATAAATATGTTAAAAAGGAGTGGAAAGGGGATAATATAATTCAGCATACATCTCCTTTTAAATATTTAGCAAAACTGTATAAAGTGATGTGCTCTAGTGAAATGTGTTATACATGTAACCCAGCAATAAAAAGAGCTATCTGTCTTGTGAGAAGGCAGTATAAAGCAATAGATATGATACAATGGGTAATTATTTTTGCGGATTGCCCTTTGTAAGTAATGATAACTATGCAACATCCTTGACCTCAGTATTACCATATGCAGCACTTCTGTAATGGCATTTAACCACTGCTTTCCTTACAACTTTACTACAACCTTGTTTAATGTCTACTCTTGAGGAAGCAATGTTTAAAATGCAAACAATACAGTGTCTGCCTACAAAACAAATATTTTCCCTTCTTATTTCACTATCTGAACCTGCTGTGGACTCCATAAGTTATAGTACTTGTGTTTAGTGGTGTCTTCTCATCAGCATGCTATATCTAGAAATAGATGTTAATGAAATTATCTATTGATTATTCACCTCTGCTTTGTGAAACTCCTGAATGCTAATATTACTACTTCTGTGTGTGTATGCTTGACTTTAGTGTAAAGATTCATTAAATTAGATATTTCACACCCATCAATTTGCATTGTAAAATTATCAGGGTGTTTGCTGTTTAGCTTATACAGTATCCAAAGCAATATACATGTTTTTATTAATAAAATAAACACATATCCCTAATACAAATGTGACTAGTGTTCACATATTGATAGAACCATAGAATTAAAAAGAAAAATATTGGTGTTTCTGTTCTGCAGTTTTGCAGTTGTTTCTGTTCTACATCATGCATTTTTGTCAAAAAACTATTTTTTCTTGAATATTTATATCACAGTAAACAATACACAGTATAAATAGCATTTTAACCAGTGCAAACAGCCAAGAATACAAGCAGTGCTGGTATAGAAAAATAAAAAATAAATAATGAGATAAACTATAATTAAAATTGTGGTACAAATAAATGCACAAGCTAGAAAAACAGCGAGATTGGTAAATATTATTGAGATAAATGCAAGCAATAAGTAAAATGTATGGAATGTAATCTGGTAATAATGCAGATAAAGAATTTGGGCCAGTCGTCTGCCAGTAATTTTAAATTATTTAACAAAGTTGCTCTCTCCATGCTTTGAAAGTAATATCTTATTCAAAATAATAGAAACAAAAGGGTTTTACTTTGCACACTAGATGGCAGAAAAGGATTGTTCAGGATGTGAAGTAAATTTGCTCTCAGCTGACAAGCAGTCTTTTGGAAATTGGCAGAAGAAATCCTGTGGTGCACAGCAGAACTGTTAACCCGTAAAGTCTGTGTAATAGAATTCTGTGAAATTTGTTGCAGTCTAGAAATCCTTTGGTAAAATTAAGGAAGCAGTAGAGATTAGAGGCTAGCTGTAACTGAAGTGATCACATTGAGATCTGCCCCAAGTCTCTGTAAATAATGCTTATGACACAGATGGATTGAGGAAGGGATGGCTAGGTCATGGATGAATGAACTGGCAAATAAACACACAAGCTGTCAAAGCTGATGTTAATTAAATCCTGAAACAGTATTAGACTGCTGTCAGAATTCTGGTGGTACATATTTTCTTTTGGGCTTTACAACCATGCATCAGTCAAAGTTAAATCAAAATTCTTTCTGTTTTTTTTTGCTTTTAATTTAACACAATATGGTATATATTGGATATGAACCACTCACTAGCTACAAACTGACTGCTACATAGAAAGCAATTCAATTCAACTTACTACATCATTTTTGCAACTCATTTGTTGGATGGACTTTCAGGAAAAAATGATATAGTAATACCTCAGACTAAGACATTAACTAGCAATGACAGCAAAACTAGTGATATGAAACAAAGTAATACAGTATGTTAGCTTGAGCAATTTCCATTTACACAGTTCAGAACTGAAGATAACAACAGCCCTGGGTCACAGATACTAATACTAACCTTACAGGTGATGTAAAACATTGTTACATTTTTAACATTTTATTAATGCTTCCAGTTTTGTATTTTTATCAGTACTGTTACTAAAACAATATAGCTTTTGTCAAGGGAGCCACATATTAGTAAAAGGATGCAGGAATTAAACACCTTAAGTGAAGCAAGGTATGCTAGAATTAATTATAAAAATCACACAATCAAAACATTGAAGACAGCAAAACACTCTTTATGGAGACTGGCTGATGAACTCTTTATTTATTTAGCTTTGTTAACTGAGATAGAGTGCTGATCCACTGACGACATGTTTCAGGCATAGAAGGGGTGTAAAAACAAACAACATATGCAGAATATAGTTTACGCAACAGTTTTCGAATATAATGAAATCACGGAGATTTACAGTTGCAGCAGACAATAACAAGGAATTCACAGTAAGAACATTCATACCTCTCATCCTTTCAGCTCAAAAATCTGGACAAAGCCAAAAATAATGGGGGGAGGGGGGTGGTAGGGCCCAAAAATAGGGACCATACCTCTCAACTGTACAGGTTTTTACAGAATGTCCAGATTTCTGTTTCATATTTTTGGTGTGTTTCCCCCAATATCTGTCCCTTTCTGGCAAATAGCTGAGGATTGGAGTCACAAAATAATTACAAATATTTGAGTTTAAGTCTCCACATCCTTCAGAAAATTCATGCTAATGCCAAACCTATTATTCTATCAACTTTTTAAGTTTGTAAGAGCAATACTTAAAATCTGTCCCTATTTGTCCCCCTCTCATTTTGGGCTTTGTCCAGATTTTTTGCTCTAAGAGGTTGAGAGGTATGATAGGGACATATTTTAAATATTGCTCTTAAAAACTTAGAAAGATGATAGAATAAGAGATTTTGCTTTAGCATGCATTTTCTGAGGATATAACATCTGAAAATTAACTGTCTGTCATTATTTAGTAACTTCCATCCTTATGATATGCCAGAAAAGCACAAATTTTATGAGGAACAGAGCAAGCATAACAGACAAAAATCTAGACCTTGTGTGAAAATCTGGACAATTGAGAGGTATGAACATGTATAAATAATCAGCACAGATTGTGAAAAGATAGTATGGTACATTGTATGAGGTGTAGTGGCAGAGTGAAAGGCAGGAAGGAGAGATGAAGAGAGGTATGATGGCCATGTGGTAGATAAGCATGTCTGAGAAAAAAGGGGCAAATGTGAGGTTATGTAAAATTTTCTGAAATAAAAGAAATCAGTGAAGCATACTAGAGATACTGAATAAGATGTACTTTAATGCCATGTTTAAAAACAGAGTAGGTAAACAACTTATATATTCGCAAGGAAGACACAGACCCACAGTAGGTTGGAGGTAGAGGGTAGAAGGAGCTCTGGAGTAGGCAGGTAAGAAGAGGTGTGGAAGAACAGTGGAAATACATAAAAACTGTCACAAGAGAATCTACAAGCCAGTTTGTGAAATAGATATGCAAATTAAAATGACAGGGGAATTATTGTGGCCCTCATCTGAAGTAGAACAGGTTAGGGGGAATGTGTAAGGAAGCAGTGTATCTTTGTTACACAGAGTGGGTATGGATTATAACATTAGAAAGCACAGAAGTAGTTCATTCTTGCAAAAATCCAGACTAAGAAAGGACAAGAGTATCTTGTTTTAATGACACGCAACTATTTAAACCCAAAACATTTTAACTATCAGTGGGTTGCTACTCAAAACTGTGACACCCCTGATGTAAAACACAAAACCAGGTTTTTTTTTTTTTCAGAGAGGACTATAAAATCGTGCACACTTGAAGAAGAGGAAGAGAATGAGGAACATACTACACTTAGCTTCTTGCTCTTATTCGCATCTAGCCACCATTACCTGACCTCGACCTTCCTGTTACGGTATTCTAAGCATCAGTCAACTTGCTAGCGACAAACAGTGCTATTAATTGGAAGAAAAGGCAAAATGTGAAAATGAAAACCAGGAGTGCTGTATGTACATCATTACCCAGAAATTATGAAATAAATGTACTTGCTGTCAGGTCCGAAAGAGTGTGGTTGTTAGAGGGAAAATGTTAGAACAGTAATTAAGCAATTAAATCACAGGTGGTTCAGTATTAGGACTTCAGCTGTCTAAACTACATAACTACATGTCAAGTACAAAACTTGAGCTTGGAAAGAAAGCTCAGCTTATATGCTTATAACTCAAGACTGCTGCAATAGCTATGGCTGGGAAAGGGGGTGGCTAATTTCCAGAGAGACCCATGTTTTTTTGGCACCATAAACAGATATGTGACAGATTGGATTTAATATAAATATGTACACAATTATGCACTTTGGAGAAAGAAACTCGTGGAGAATCTACGGCCTTGGTGGGATCTCCTTAAGCAGGGCAGAGAAAAAAAATGAAATGTGTGTGTAATAACCACAACTAATCTAGATTATGTAATTTGAAATGGCAGTAGCAAAGGTCAATAAGATGGAAGGGTGCATAGACAGAGAGTGAATTTTAGAAACACAGAGGTATCTGCTGTACATAGCACTGGTGAGGCTGAATGTAGACTATTGGGTTCAGTTCTGGAAGCCCGCGATACAAAGGAAGCTACACTGGTGGAGAGCTTGCACTGCAGAGTTACCGAAATTGTGAGCAGTATGAAGGCAATTATTTGTGCAGAGAGACTTAAGAAGCTGGACATTTATATATTAAGGTGAAAACGTAAACAGAAAATACAAAGTCCTGTCCTCCAGTTTAATTAGGACATGTGATTTTTCTTTCATTTTTTTATAGACAGAAAGTGACTTTTTATAAGCTTAATGACATTCAGTCCTGCATGAGAGCATGTGTGGTGTTCATGTTTCAGTGCAGACTGCCTTCTTGCAATGAAGTCAACTTTATGTCCTTGATAGAGACAATGTGATAGTAAATGAGTTAAACTACAACAGATTATCATATTAAGTTTAAGAAGAGTTCATTTCTCACTGCTCAAAGTAACGGTAGGTGAAATGGTATTCTCACTGACTATAGGTGCACATGCAGTGTATGAGTCAGTGATGGAATGCTTGTGTGTTTAGGTGCACGGATATATGTGTGTGTGTGTGTGTGTGTGTGTGTGTGTGTGTGTGTGTCTGTAGTCTAGGACAGACCAGCGGCCTCTCTAAAATGAGTTTTGATGCCTTGCAACCAAATGCTGTGAGGATACGATCAGACATCCCTGCAACCCTGTAAATGGATAAAGTGGCGCATTTGAAAATAAATAGCTCAACAAATGGATATATATTATGATGGGCAGATAGCACTATATTATTAGAATTTGTTTATTTTAATGTATGAGTTTTGTAATGCAATGCAGACATCAACTAATGCTTCTGTCCTGTTGCATGTCAATATACAAGGTCATTAATTTTCTTCCCCAGCCAAGGTTACAATAAACTAGTTCTGTGTTTTTCTATTAGGGAAAGTAAAATGTGTTTCTGTAGTCTTCCATATTCTAATGTTATGGACCATCATTTAAGTCTAAGCTGTCAGGACACCTTATAGAGTTATAGTGACTTGTTAAAATTCTATTTACTTAGAAGAGAAAATGTGTTTAACTGGCCATGAAAAATTGCTGATGAAAAGTGGTCAGATCTTTCTAACAATTGACCATCTTTTCCTTTATTTGTAGGCATGCCTTCAGTAAATTGCTCATTGTATTTAAAATGATTATTGTTCTAAAATCTTATAAAACTGTCACATTTTATAGCTTAGTTAAGCATCTCTGATGTGCAAACTAAACCTTGTGAAGGTGTGACTGGCATATAACAAAACATATATATATATATATATATATATATATATGGGTACATGTCAGTCGACCGACAAGTCGGAAGACTGACATTCACTCCACCGACACATGAAAACATCGAAAGCGCAAACACGGACAGTTAACAGGTAAGACTTTTAAATTCGCTAATCATGCCTACCATGGTTTAGTAAGTGTGGCAGTGTTATGCATGTGTGGTAGGCATGATTAGCGAATTTAAAAGTCTTACCTGTTAACTGTCCATGTTTGCGCTTTCAATGTTTTCATGTGTCGGTGGAGTGAATGTCGGTCTTCCGACTTGTCGGTCGACTGACATGTACCCATATATATATATATATATATATATATATATATATATATATATATATATATATATATAAAACATATGTGTTTTATATATATATATATATATATATATATATATATATATATATATATATATATATATATATATATATCTATATATATATATATATATATATACACACACACACATATATACATGTATATATATATATATATATATATATATATATATATATATATATATATATATATATATATATATATAAAACATAATCTAGTATCAAGGACATGTAGGTTTCCAGCCTTAAGGGTAGTGCACACTTTCCTTGTGGAAGATCCAACCAAAAAAAGGGAAAAATAGTTGTACGAGAATGATATTGTCGAATTACTAAAATAGACTGGTGTCATAACTTCTAATGTAAGATCCATATCAAAGATGACTTAACAATCCCAGTAAAACTTAGAAAACAGTATTCAAGCTAGTATTGCTTATTCAAACCATGGTTTATTAAGTAAAAATAAGACACAAGTACCTTCTTCCTTGTCGGAGCTTCATCTAATCTCAGCCGCCCATTAACCTATTTGTTCTGCAGAGCAAAAGCCCTATGGGCAATTAATTTCTAGGGTCAGAAACAAGTAAACAGGGAGCAGCAGTTATTAACTGCACTTCAGGAGATCAGATCTTTGTGTTAAGTTAAGCTCTATTGCCCCTTACATGTATCTGTAGTGTCCAAGGTGTTTCTTTTGCAATGGTCATACAAGATGTACAGGCATGCCTTCATATGACTTAATCAATGGCCCTGCTCTTCCTTGTAACAGCAAACCTTCCTCCATGTGATTCCCAGTCTACCCAGGTAATTGAGCCACAGAGATAGGCTAGCAGGCATAAGCCTTGTCATTCTCCTTCCCTCTCCCTCAGCTCCCACAAGCACCTGAGTCACTAATCGGACTTGTCATATGGTTCATACGTAAGGCTTTATCCCTTTATGCCAATGAACCTTGTAAATTCAGTTGTCAACATAAATTCCCTATACTGCCATAATAAAGTCAAGGTAAAATATAGATAGTATTTTTAAATTTCTTGTCTGATGAGTTATGTAGGTTGAATATTTGCGTTTTGCTGTATTGCATGGGCTACAGGTTGTTTTTTGGGAAAAATGCCTTAATGTTGCATACTATCGAGTGAGTACTAAATTTACTATAAGGGTGTATCACATAAATGTGCAATATGATTTAAACAGACACTTCATGCAGATGATAGACAACATGCTTTATCAGTGAAAACAACCACAAAATTAGGATATGTTAACTCTCATATCTTCTGGATTCCTTTGATGTTTCATTACATCATCAATGCAAACTGTGATTTTAATAAAGAAATATGTACAAATGAAGACATCTAAGGGAAGAGAGTTTGGACATTCTACTTCTGTTTGATATAGTCAAAACAGACTGATTATCGTCCAAAAAAAGTTTATGTCAGTGCAAGAGGTATTATCTTGAGCATTCATTCACAAAATCTAATATTTACCTGTAGAGAAGAGAAATGTTGTGTTGCAGTAACATACCTTAAAATTTGCCTGATCTAATCAGTATTTTTTTTCAGTGTAGCTACCAAATTCTGCATGCTACTTTTGGTAGAAAAGAACATAGTTCCTGAAAAAAATGGAAACAGCTGAATTTCTGAAAAAGAACTGGCTAAACTTGTTTATTCTTTTAACTTGTTTTCAGGTTGTTATATAACTTGGGTTTATCCTGTAATATAAAAATACTTAACTGAGCTGGTAAAACACTACATCAGTATATCTTGCAAGGCTAAACCTCATTCATTTTTTTCTGTGTAGTTAATGAGAAGGCTGGATCAGATGGTATGCCATACTTATCAGGGCCTGTGAATGCTGGCTCAGATGGTATGCCATACTTATTAGGGCCCGTGAATGCTGGATCAGATGGTATGCCATACTTATTATGGCCTGTGAATGCTGGATCAGATGGCATGCCATACTTATTAGGGCACGTGAATGCTGGATCAGATGGTATGCTATACTTATTACGGCCCGTGAATGCTGGATCAGATAGTATGCCATACTTATTAGGGCCCATGAATGCTGGATCAGATGTTATGCTATACTTATTAGGGCTAATGAATGCTGGCTCAGATGGTATGCCATACTTATTAGGGCCTGTGAATGCTGGATCAGATGGTATGCTATACTTATTATGGCCCATGAATGCTGGACCAGATGGTATGCCATACTTATTACGGCCTGTGAATGCTGGATCAGATAGTATGCCATACTTATTAGGGCCCATGAATGCTGGATCAGATGTTATGCTACACTTATTAGGGCTCATGAATGCTGGCTCAGATGGTATGCCATACTTATTAGGGCCCGTGAATGCTGGATCAGATGGTATGCCATATTTATTAGGGCCTGTGATACTTTCAGTGTCCCTTACTTACAGCAGATCATTAATACACCACTCTCCAGTGGCTTGTTTCCAGACCTCTGAGAAATTTCCAGTTTCATCCCCATCCCTGAACATGCCCCTGTCTGTAATCATGAATCCTATTGTTTTATTGTTTCCCAGCCAAAATACTAGAAAAGACTGCAACCTCTCAGCTGCAATAGTATATCAAAACATGGAATTCTTATGAACTATCAGCATGGGTTCAGAAAAGAAAGAACAGCACTAATGTAGCTCTTCTTATTTTGACTGTCACCATTTTAGGAATGTAAGAAACCTTATCGTAGCCATTTTCCTCTGACTACCTCATGGTATTTGACCCTCCAGACCATTTGCCTCTCATCAAAGAACATTCCATCTGTGGTCTCAAGTCCATCTCCCTAATAAATGTCTCTGATTTCCTGCATGTTCAATTGGATCCCAGTTCTCCCTTTACGAAGTATTGTCTGGCACTCCCCAAGTTTCCATTCTTGGTCATTGCCGAGTGTTAGGTACATCACTATCCTAACCCCTTCCCAGAAGACACACAGCATCTTGAACTGTGCACATGAAATTGTTATGTGGAAAATTGACAGTTCTCCTGTGACCATCTGCAACACTGTTAACACTACCCTGACCCAGTTATGTCAAGCTTGTTAAGGACATAAATCCAGTTTCAGTAAAATCAGTGCAATAGTAAAAGTAAATTTTAATAAAAAAATAAAATGATATTTGGCACTTAAAAGCACTCAGTTCATATTATAACAGCTGGAACCTTACAGGTTCAGACTGTAGCCCCTGAAAATGGTATAATTAATAAAATATCTGATGAAGTCTCCAGTGATTGGAGACTAAAGCGCTTGACCAATAAACTTGGTAATTTTTTTTAAATATTGTTGGTTTTCCTGATTTCTGCCAGCCTGGGCTTTCTTGTTTTTGAGTTTTCAGTACAGCCCTTGCCTAGGTTACCACAAAATTATTCTGGTTCTTTGTTCGTAATTCATAAAATATCACAGACTCTAGCTAGACTCATCACTTGCCTTATTGACGAGTAATCACAATACGAATAAAAAAATACATCATTACCCTACAAATGCAATAGAATCCAAAACAAACTGACTAAATGGGGCAGACTTGCAAATGACAAAGGAATACTTCTACCAGTATTTGAATGCTTGACTTGCATCACTGGCTCTACTGCTGCCTATGAAACGCCAAACAATGCTGCGCTACATCTACTACTTTGTTGTTGTTGGAGCATACAGCAGGTTACAACATTAACTAGCTATTAAATGGGCATAATGGCTTCCAATTCCCCAAAGACTCACTCTTTCTTAGCATAATCATATACAAGGCCCTCCATATGGGACAGTGTAAGGCCTTACAATGCCTTATCTCTGTCAAGCAAGCCTTCAGGTCTCTTAGATCCTTTGCGCCCTTTTCTTTCACATTTGCCACTCCTCTTTACTCCCTTGTCTATGCTGATGTTGTTTTTACTACCTTGTCTATGCTGACATTGTTTTCTCTCATATTGGCCCCTCCATATGGGTCTCTCTTCCCAACACCTTACTTCTTTTAGGTCCACTCTCTTCACTAATTAATTAAAGACATGCATTCAGTGTCAGTGTGAATGTAGATGTGTTTGCTCTATAAACATCTCCTAGCTGCTCTTTACTTATTTGAATTATTTAATCATCCTTGTAATCCCTTGCAGGACAGAATATGCTATAGCATATTTTCCATGAGCAGTATTAACATTTTTCATGTAAGTTATTTTGTCAAATTTTTGCCTTATTCTTCTCACTGAATATTATCCATATTTTCTGTTCAAAGTTACTTGTTATTTGTACTTAATTGAATATATGGTCAAGGTTTTCATTCTGTAACCAAGACATGATTGAAAAGGAACCAAGTGATCTTTACACACACACACATACACACGCACACACGCACACACACACACACACACACACACACACACACACACACACACACACACACACACACACACACACACACACACACACACACACACATATATATATTTATATATATGGATCTACTTTTCTTCGTCGAAACTTCATTACTTCGAAAAAGAAAAGTAGATGCCCACTTTAGCAAAAGTACACTTCAATGAAAATGCACTTTTGCTGAAGTCTAGTCACCAGATTGGCTGACTAAAAAAAAAAGAACACACCAAAAAACATCTTTTGCAGGTGGCAAGCCCCCCTGCACCCCCACACCTCTCCTACTTAAAAATACAAACTCCGAGACCGCACTACAGTGAGGAAAAGGGAATATTCCCATTACATGCTGTATTGTGATCTCTGTACTCTGTTTTTGAAGTTTCAGTACTTCAAATAAGTGGTCTCACAAAAGTGGGTTTGGAAGTACTGAAACTTTGACCAACCGAAGTAGACCCATATATATATATATATATATATATATATATATATATATATATATATATATACATATATATATATATATATATACACACATATAAATAAATATGTGTGTGTGTGCGTGTGAGTGTGCATGTGTGTGTGTGTGTGTGTGTGTGTGTGTATCCCATTTTATTCACCAAATTTCCATTTCTCTGAAACTGAAATTGCCAAAACCACTTAAATGAACATCCACTACTCCAAAACGTCAGTTTGCCAAAATACAAAACACTGACATGACAGCTACTTAAAACTGACACACACAACAACACATATTCTCTGATTTTTTGCACCCCTACACCCCCCATACCACCTGCAAGTCATATATACCAACTCCAAGATCACACTACAGTGACAACAAAGGTAGATTTCTCCATCCATACTGTAGTGCAATCTCCGTTTAAAAAAATACATGTGCTGTACAATTTGTTTTCTACAGCGTAAATAGCTGTACACCTACAGACATATCCGACATGCAACTCAACTGGTATGATGCACTAGAAGGTACATAAACACTGTATAATTGTGCATCTCGCACTGCCAGCATCATAGTAAATGTTTCACGGAAATGAAATTCGGCAAACTGACACTGTCCTAGTAGGATTTTCCTGACATTTACTCAGTTGCCTGCTACAGCAAAAGCCATGGTTCATAGAGAGCTTACAAAGCATCACAGGGATCTCATTGTTGAAAGGTATCAGTCAGGAGAAGGGTACAAAAAATTTCCACAGCATTGGATATACCACGGAACACAGTGAAGACAGTCATTAAAAAAGTGGAGAAAGTATGGGACAACAGTGATGTTGCTAAGAACTGGATGTCCCTCCAAAATTGATGAAAAGACAAGATGAAAACTGGTCAGGGGGGCTGTCAAAAGACCTACATCAACACTGAAGGAGGTGCAGGAATTTCTGGCAAGTACTGGTTGTGTACTACATGTGACAACAATCTCTCGTATTCTCCATATGTCTGGACTACAGGGTAGGGTTGCAAGATGGAAGCCTTTTCTTACATAGAAAAACATCCAGGCCTGGCTAAAATTTGCAAAACAATACATCAAGTCTCTCAAAAGCATGTGGGAAAATTTGTTATGGTCTGAGGAGACCAAGGATGAACCTTTTGGTTACAATTCCAAAAGGTACATTTGGTGCAAAAGCAACACTTTGCATCACCAAAAGAACACCATCCCCACAGGGAAGCATAGTGGTGACAGTATCATACTTTGGGGTTGCTTTTCTTCAGCTGGAACTGGGGCTTTAGTCAAGGTGGAGGGAATTATGAACAGTTTCTAATACTAGTCACTTTTGGCCCCAAACCTTCAGGTGTCTGCTATAAAGCTGAAGATGAAGAGGAATTTCACCTTTCAACACAACAATGACACCAAGCATACATCCAAATCAACAAAAGAATGGCTTCACCAGAAGAAAATTAAAGTTTTGGAATGACCCAGCCAGAGCCCAGATCTAAATCAAATAGAACATCTGTGGGGTGACCTGAAGAGGGCTGTGCACAAGAGATGTCCTTGCAATCTGACAGACTTGGAGTGCTTTTGCAAGGAAGAGTAGGCAAATATTGCCAAGTCAAGATGTGCCATGCTGACATGCTCCTACCCAAGAAGACTGAATGCTGTAATTAAATCAAAAGGTGCTTCAACAAAGTCAATTATCAAATTCTCCTTACTAAACTCTAGCCTATGGGCCAGCACCCTCCTGATGTAACTGATTTCTTAGTTGCTTCACTACTAGCTCCCAAGCAGTGAAATAGCTAGATAATTTCTCCTCTTTACTTCATATATCCATAAGAGTCCCACAAGGCTCCATCTTACGACCAGTATTGTTTAACTTATTTATTAATAACTTAAACACAGCAGCCAAAAATCACCATCATAGTACAATGAGCCAATGATGTCACTCTAATATGTGCTGCTAGGCCCCTACTGAAGCTACACTCACCCAGAAATCCTAGAAGTTTGGCTTGACAACTCACATCTCCCCCAGAATAAAAAAATGAATAAATTAATGAATAAATAAACGAATAAATAAATAAAACTACTACTATCACCCCCACTCTCTCTGTTCCCAAAAAAACTACTTTTAATATATTGTCATCCAGTAACACCAATATAGAATTGGTATCCCCAAGATGACTGCACACTGATCAACAGCTTAATTTCAACTTTCCTAGTATGAAAAAAGAAACTGATAGATAAGAGCAAGTAATTCTACCTGTTTTAGTAAAATTCAGTTACTGGCTAGTAAGTACACAGTCTGAATGCCAGCAAAGAAGAAACTTAGAGAGCCTGAAGGAAAATCAACTACAGAAGTTGAAGAGAAAAATCTGTCTAGGAAGAATCATGCAGCTGTTAAGTGAAAAACAGTTCAAGCTCCAGCTTTGGTACAAGATATGGCTTCCAGTAATTTAGAGGAAAACCTATGTCAAATGTTCTCAGAGCTGATTATAAAAATGAAACATTGAAGTAGTATACCAACTCAAATAACAAAAGACTGGAAAAAATGGAATAAGCTTTAAACAGCTATTGAGATGAATTGATAAAACTGCAAAAATAACAGGTCCAAATGAAGAAAAGATTTGCAGAGTATGAGACTGCTCAAGAAGAGCGGTTTCAAAACAGGTAGAGTTAGAGGACAGAGCACACAGAGAAAACTTGAGATTTTCTGCTGTACCAGAGAAACTGGAAAGAACAGACTGTATTAATTTTATGAAAGCACAAATAATTAACTGGGTTGGTATTCCAAAGCAGAACATGTTAATTAAAAGAGCACATTGTGAGTATGCTCCAAACATGGCCACGAGAAAGCAGCTAAGACCAGTATTAGTAAAGATGCAATCATACAAGCAGAATGAGTTGATCTTGACAAAACTGTGGTAGAAAGGTGAAGTATTAAAAATTGGAGACAGTAGAGTGCTTGTGGAAAACATTATTCACTATACACCAGGCAGAAGATAAGCAAATTAATTCCAGCAATCAGAAAATGTCAAGAGGCAGGTGTGAGATTCAAGCTGTATCTAGCTGTTTTCATGATATTGTTTTCTGAAGGATCAAAGACATTTTTTGTTGCACAACAAGCTAAAGAGGAAATACAAAAGTTTGTCCAGCAAAACATGAAACATTAAATAAAAGGGGACTATGCTTCTTATTCTTCTGATAATAAAGCTAATAGATAGACTTGCCAGTGAAACCTTTTACAATGTTCTAAAGGAAAATGCTTGAGAGACAGAAGAAAAAGTATAGGAGTTGACTAGAAGAATCAGGAGTACCTTCTACATGAATCAGAGTCTGGGGTTGGGAGATGGAGATGAACAGGAAGAAGACCAGCAACACTATAATTAGTGAAAAAATATGATACTATAAAGCTTCAATCACATTTGTGAAATATTTCTTTAGAAAAAGTGTCTGAGAAAGACTGGATTTTTGTTGACTGTGTTAAACTTACTGGGGGACTGACAGGCACATACCCCACCATGTGTCATTAATGTTTGGAGGGACACTAAAAAGAAAAAAAGAAAAAAATAAGAAAAATGTAACTGTAAGTAAAACACTTTTTGTTCTTAACAGTATTTGTATAAAACATTTCATGATATAAATTGCATGTTATATAGTAATACATTTCCAGTGATTGTTGTATGCGATAAAGATACTAAAGGTAACAACAACATTTTTTTTCTTTTTTAGTTTTAAAGAAGAAGAGAGAAAGGCTGGACAAAAGCATGTTTAAGTTAATAGGCTGCAATCTTGAGAGATGGAATGTGAATGTGCCACCAGTTATAATATATGTAGAGTTGAAATGCTTTATTTTATTTATTTATTTATTTACATTTGTTGACAGGGAGTGTCCGACTGGACATAGGTCCATTTTCAGTGGAGGCCCGGGGAGAAAAGCTCCACAGTTAAAGTAAACAGACAGTAGTTACATTGGATTACATAGCGATTAACAATTTAACATAGCAATTACTTACAACATATTTTCAGATGAAGAACATAGTACATCAGTAGATAACTAGAATCTTTATCTGTGAAATACATAACAGACATTAACAAATGTTACAGTAAGAAGTTCCTGCTGTATAATAAGTACTAGGCTTATGAGCATCTGAGCTTGCTATAATTCAAGGTAGTTAGTGGAGTGGAAAGAAAGGTAGTGGTTGGATGGGGTGGGTGATATTAGAGTGGGAGTTGCAAGGGCATAGCCAGCATGTTTTTAGGTGCACTTTTAGTAAAGTTTTGAAGTGGGTGCATGATGGTATGGAGGTAATTGTGGGAGGGAGGGAGTTCCATAATTTGGCTGTGGTGCAAGAGAATAGTGCTTCACCAGCAGAGTTATTGGCATTAGTGATCTGCAAGTGATTTTTGTTGCTGGATCTTAGTGGTCTGGTGGTGCAATAGGGTTGGAGTAGATTCTGGAGGGATGGGACATTTAGTGGATGGTTTACTAGTTTGTGGGTGAGTGAGAGTTGATACCACTGAAGGAGGTGAGGGAGTTCAAGTCAGCCCAGTTCAGCAAGTGAGAGACAGTGGTGACTATGGTAGGATGCCCCTGTGGAGAATTTGGCGATTTTGTTGTAGCAAGTCTCTAGCTTGTTTAGATTGCATTGCCTTAGGTTGGTATATATTGGAGAGGCTTAAAGTAGGGTGGAGATAAGGTGGGAATTTGCTATTGAAATCTTTGCTGCTTTGGTGAGAAGTCGCTTATTTCTGTATAACGCTCCTAGTTTTTTTGTGGACTTTTTTTATGGTCATGGATATGTGAATGTCAAATTTTAGTTTATTGTCTATTTATACTCCTAGCAATTTGGTGTGTTCAGTTGGATATATAGTGGTGTTGTCTTTTGCTGTGATGTTAAAGTGAGAGTTGTTTTGAGTATGTTTGGTGGGTTGGAAGATGAGTAGTTTAGTTTTGTTAGGGTTGAGTATTAATTGGGCATCTGATAACCAAGTTTCAACAGAGGAAAAGGCTTCCTGTGTGACTTTTTGCAGTTTGGGTAGGGACTGGGCTGAGCAGATGATGGTTGAGTCATCTGCGTATTGTAAGAGTGTGCCATGTTTGGTGGCAGAGGCTAGATTATTGGTGAAATCAGAGAAGAGTAGGGGTCCGAGGATGGATCCTTGGGGAACCCCTATGGAGACAGGTAGTTGGGAAGATATGTCATTCTGCCATACAATGGATTGTTGGCGGTCAGACAGGTAACTCTGAAACCAGTTGGTGACTGATTAAGAGAAGGATTGGTTATTGAGAACAGAGATAAGTTGCTTGTGTGGGACCATGTCAAATGCTTTAGATAGGTCTAGAAAAGTAGCAGAGGAGAGATAGCCATTGTTTTTATGCTGAAGGATAGTGTTAGTAAAGGAGAGTAAGGCAGTGGTGGTGCTATGGTTTGGTCGGAAGCCATGCTGAGTATTGGAAAGGAGGTTGTTAGTAAGGAGGTAGTCTGAGACCTGAGAGTGTATGCATCTCTCTAGTATTTTGTATTTTACTTTTGCATAAGTGAATATCTGGATTAATGCCCTTGACAAGATTTTTTTTGTGTAAGCAATTGAGAGCCCACAATGTATTGCATAGTTTTCCTTTAGCAAATGAATGTTCAGTGTGAGTAGAAAAGTACATTCTGTTCATATGTTTCCATAGAAACAAGCTAACTAAAGGTGAAGGCAATAAATCAAGAGGTCTGGACATTGTTTATTGTGAGAAATGTAAAATTTAAAGCCACAAGGGCAAGCAGCTCAGTAAAAAAATAATGTTTGAAATTGTTGGAAGCGAATAACAGAACTGTTTCTGGTAACTAAATACTTTAATGCATTTACCAGAACAGTATATGTTAGTTTTATTTATTTTTCTTAAGGTTAAAAGTTAATGTTTTATTAAATCAGGCAATCTAATTTTCACATTTGGAAGGAGAATAAAGATAAGACAAGAATAGACAGCATAGCTTCTGACCCAATCACAGTACAACCACTGTAGGAACAAAGGCTATAACATGCACTTTAGCACAGATAGCCTTAATTTTAATTACTTAATGCCTTTGGGTGTGGCTGTTGATCTGGGACAATTGTTCCTATCAGGAGAGCTAAAGTCATTATTTAGTGATATACATAGTTTTGTGTATTTCTTTTAAGTTAATAGGTTATGGGATGTTCTAGGGGTATATTTAGTTTTTTGTTTGAGGGTTTTTATTAAAATAAAAAATCTTGTAACATGTGAGATAGGTTCAATTGGAGATGACAAGGATCAAGCTTCCAAGCATAAATGGGTACATATAACACAGAAGCTGGAAATAGTTAAAAAGCTGTCATATATTGAAGATGGGAATAATAACTTATTATCATAATGGCTACACTTAACATATTATTTTGGAATGTGAATGGCTTTACGTGTTGACAAAATGTTAAGAGTGCCAAATTATATTAAGAAATGCAGAATGAAAATAACAATGCTGTAAGAGACAGATTTGGAAAGAAGTGAGCATGTGAATTTGATAAAGAAAGGATTTCATGATGAATATTCAGCAGAGTATCAGGGACAAAAGAAAATGTGAGTACTTACAGTAATTGCTAGAGGATCTCCAAATAGTGATTGAAGAAGAAAAGGAGTAGTAATGGTAGATTTGTGGTAGTAAGGGGCTACTGGGAAGGGAGGAGGATTACACTAACATGTATTTATATTCAACCTAAAAGTGCTATTATGGAGCTTAATTAAAAATTGGGAGAATTAATCAGCTTCCAGCAAAGAATATTACTTATAGGTGGGACTAGAGCCTCATTTGCAACAGTGAGCATGTATCTGGGGGATCTAGAAGGGAAAATATAACAAAACAGGTTAGCTTTCTGAAGAAATTTATGAAAATATTTGGTATGGAAGATGTGAATTCAGTAATAAGAGCTCAGAGAGAATTTACATATTATTCCCCAAGGTACAATAACTAGGCTAGTAAACCGGACAGAATTTATATTTCACAAGAACATGTACATTTAATTGAAAGCTTCAGCATACATCCAATATCTACTTCAGGTCATGTGTCAATGGCAACTTAGATACAAATACAGGGTAATGAAGTAAAAATGAGGCACTGGCATTTCCCCAACTACCTGTTAAAAACAGGAATTTAAGGAATGTATAGTGGGAATTATTCAGAAGAGTTATTAGGGGAAAGAGAAATTTCTCCAGAAGTTATAGATATAGTGAGTGGGATAAAATGAAAGTAAAGTTTAAAAATAAGGTAGAAATAAATGAAAAAGTGATATGGTTAAGCAGCAACAAGAATTATTTAGCAGGGATGACAAATGTTAAATTATTGCAGAATAAGGGGAATCTCACAGAACAAGAATAGGTACAAATGCAAAGTGCTAAAGATAAAATAAGTATATGGATGTTATGCATACATTTAGAAAGACTGCTGTTAAGCAACTGTTTTTGATAATAACTCCAGTGCAGAAAATGTTTAGCACAATGACTTACAACAGAAGAAGAAAGGGCTGTTATCAAACTTAAGGAGCTTATAACAAAAAAAAAAATAACCAGATATCCTATAGAAGTATTAGCAATATTTTGGAAAATTGTATAAAGTAGAAGAATGTATAAATCAAGGAAAAGCAAAAAATAAATATTTATAGAAAACTTAAGTACGCCAAAGGTAGAGGTAGATGAGGCTCAACAATTAGCATATAGGAGGAGATGAGATAAAAAGGTGATATATAATCATCCTACAGGAGAGTCTCCAGGAAACAGATGGTATTCCTTGAAAGTTTGAATGCTAGGAGGGAAAAATTAACAAATATCTGGAAAGTTTTGTTTAATGGTATTTTAAGAGGAGAGGAAGCACCAACATCCTGGAAGAAAGCTGTGGTGGCTGTAATTCCTAAAGACAATAAAGATCTATCAGACTGAGCTTAATATAGGTCCATGTCAATTTTAAACTATGATTAGAGTGTTTATGTCTATAAAAGCTAAAAGAATGGCAAAGGTGTTGCTAAAATTGAAAGATATGGATCAATGTGGTTTTGTGAGGGGAGCCAAACATTTGACAATATTAATAAAACAATGATAATTCAGCGGGAAGTAAAATAACAAAATATCTTTGTTATTGATGGGTCTTGATGCAGAGGAAGCATTCGACAGAGTAAGCTGGGATTTTATGAGTAGGGCAATGGAAGCATTTGCATTCCCTGATATAATATTAAGGTTAATTAGGAGGATATATAAGGGATCAGAGGGAAAAATGTAAGTGGGAAGATTCCTATCTGATATGTTATGTCTGAACAGAGGAATCAGGAAGGGGTGTCTTCTTTTCCCTTTGTTATTTGTGTTATATTTAAAGTCGAGTTTTTGTTTGTTGCTTGCCAATAGAAAACAAGGAACTCAGAAATTCAAGGACATAATTGGTATGGTAATCAAGAAAAGTTGGCTTTATTTGCAGACAATGTTGTTTTGTACGTGATAAAACAAGAAAAGGACATCTTAGTGTTGTGAAACATTTTGAGCCAGTTTCAAGTCTTTTCCAGCTATAAAATGAATGAAGACTAAACAAAGGTTGTAGCTGTAAACTATATACCATACACCTGAATTGGTTCAGCAATACCCATATTAATGGGGACACAATAAAATGAAGTATTGAGGAATATGTGTTAAAAATGATTCTGTTAAAGCAGCTAAGGGTATGTGGGAAGAGACTAAACAAAAGAAAGTGCAAAAACTTATAAAACTGGAAGCTCTTGTTTATAGATATAGATAGCAAGATACAAGCAGTGAAAATGTTTCAGCCCTTTAATTTTATATGTCAGGATTTTTTTATTAATCAGAAGAGAAGTTGTGGACAAGGATCAAGTGAGATAAGCTAATACTTCCAGCAGAACAAGGTGGTTTAGGATTACCTGATTTGAAGGGATATTTTAGAGCTACACAGTTATGACTCATATACATAACACATGCAGAAAGTCATAATTTAAAGTGGAAACAGATGATGATAAAGCAGGGGTTGGGATTCAAGAAGTAAGGAAAGACTGTAATTTTGGATACAGATCCTTAAGGAGAATAACAACAGCCATACCGAATATTATTTCTTATTATATTATAATATTATTCAGAATATTATATTCATGAAGTAACAGAAAGTATTCTAGGAACCAAACCACATGAGAATGGAGAAAGGAGATTCTACAAATAGGGATGACTGCAATTAGGGATACAGAGAAGAGGCAAGAGGAGGAGGAATTTACTCGAGAAAAGTGGCAAAGGAACCAATTTATTGGGAGAAAATAACTAGAGAGGAAAAGGTTTTAGAATGAGAAGAGTCCAAGAATACACTTGAATTGCAGGCTAGGGACTACCTTCCTTACCAGGGAATGATATCAGTATATAGGCAAAGATAAAGGGACAGGAGAATCCTAAATGAAACACTTCCACTAGTAGAGTATTTAGTTGAATCTAGAATAGAAGCTACTGTTAAAAAGGGATAATTAGTAGAGCATATAAAATATTGCAGAATATGCAACAAAGTCTAGAAGATTTAGGATTTTTGCTCGGAAGTGTTTGCATAGTAGTTTATACTCCAAGCAGACTCCAAAGAAATTTTCCTCATGTAGATGGCAAATGTTGGAGGTATGATGGGGAAGAAAGAGGTAACTGGAATCATGTTTTTTTTTTGGGGGGGGTGTAATGAACTGGCATAATTTAAACATTCCCCACAGAGTATACTGTCAGAAATATTGGGGGACCAAATGACTGTATTTAAGGAAAATATTTTTTGTGCTGAGATACAATACCTGAATTGCCTAGACTTTGTAAGGCCTTGTTACATTGAATTCTTGTGTCTGCCAAAAAGCAGTTACTATAAAACGGTAATCAAGTTTAAAGCAACTGTATTTGAAGCAGTGAGTATTGTAACAGAGAAAAAAAATAGAAATTGGATCTTTGGAAAAGAGTAGGAGTAAATTACATTGAACAAAATGGAAATTGTGGGAACAATACATGCAGAATAATGTGAGGTTTAAGGGAAGGCAGGAATTGAACAATTTATGTAATGGATTGATGATAATTGTATAAAAATATATGTGACATATAACTGTGAACATTTTAATACTTTTTTGTATAAATGTAGGTTTGCCTATGTTTTAAGTGTTAATTCAATAAAAGTGTTAAATAATATTGAACTGGTATCTAGGTGTGATTATAGATGTCCACTGGAAATTTGATTTCCACCTTCAGCAGACCATAAAGAAGATGTAAAAAAAGCTAGGCTGTCTCCATAGAGTAAATCACTACCTTACTGACTCTGCTAGACAAAACATAGCAACTTCTCTTCTAGTCCCCACCCTTTTATATGTCTCTCCTATCCTAACCAATCTCAAATCCTCTCTACTAGCCAAACTAGAATTACACTTTGATAAAGTAGTCAAATTTGCAACCAACCAACTACATAGATTACACCTCTACTCTTTCTATAGCGACTAAACTGGCTTGAACTAAATAATTATCTGTTGAACTCACAATTATTTACAGCCTTCAGACTACTGCACAACCCTGAAAATTCCCCATTTCTTCACTCTATCACTCAGCCTTACACTACTAAGATACCTCTACATTCCCAAATCACTACTCTGCAAAGTAAACCTAACAACAATGCATAATACTCCCTTTATTCACTGTATTGCTGAAATACCATCCCAATCCAATTAAGAACACTCTGCTACCTAGAAATGCCACCTGAAGCAACACCTGATAGATAAATGGCTCTGCACCTGCACTACCCCTGGTTAAACTGGTACTAATATATGTATATGAATTTGTGCCATAAGTCTCTGCTGCACAAAACATAATGTACTGTTATTACAACTGTACTGTCTTCTATTATCTCATCTGTTTTATCTTCCTTGCACCTCCTCCCCTCCTTCCATCCTTTGGGCTACTCTAACTCTTCATATTATCTTCCCATGTCCTAGATTTTGAACAAGTAGTGGTAACACATATTCTTATATAAAACCCGACAATCTATGATCCTCATGATATGACACTGCATATATCTCCCTGTATTTAAAAAAAATGTATTCATATACAATCCATGTAACTGTTATGTTTACATCAAAACTGTTTGTGAATGATGCAGTTTATATCAAGTATGCCTGAATAATGGAACTGTTGCTCATGAATGAAACTGACTGTAAATCATGAAACAATTCAAATGATGTCCATGATGTCTGAATAATGGAGCATTTCTCTTCAAACCTCGTTGAAAAAGGACACTGCTCAGTCGGACTTTCCTGATAAATAAATGCCAATAAATTAATAAATAAATGAATGATTCTAGGTTTTGCATATATCTATAACTCTTATCTATATCTAGCATGGATAGCTATATAGGTATGTAGATTTCTGATTCTAGTTTTATTTCTCTGCTCATACATTTAGCACAAAACTTCATTTGCTTAAGGTTCTAATTCCTTTTACATTATTGTGTTAATAGGTGATACCTGTTACTTAGAGTGGCCATGGTGGTGCAATGGTTAGTGGTGCTGTCTCAGAGCAAGAGGTTCTCTGGTTTTATTCTTGGCTGCAGTGCCCTCTGTGCAGAGTCTGCATGTTCTCCCTATGGCCACATGGATTTCCTCTCACATTCTAAAGACATGCAGTAGGTGGATTAGACACTCAAAATTGACTGTAGGTGACAGTGTGTGTATGAGTGAGTGTACGAACGAACTACTGTGGCGGGGCTAGCTACCCCGCAGTGTAAACCTTGGCTCAAGATGTCTTTCACAGCTGAAATGACACCCTAATCCCATGTGCAAAATAGGAAAAGTTTTGAGGATGGATGGCTAGATCTGTTACTTACTGTGACATGTAAAATTGAATTAATATGGAGCCCCCTGAATAAATTATTTACTCCAACTAAACATACTACATGCTTCTAATATGTAGAAGAGGAGAATGATTTTTTTAAATCTTGATTTAGGGTCTCAGCAGTGTCTTTATCATCTGATACATCTTGCATCCACCAACTGTTATGTAATTTGCTAGTCCAAGTTAACTCCTGAATGTTGGCTACCCCCCGAGGACCTTCTGAGATTGGCACCGACTTCTGAGATATAAAATAAATAGGAAGTATCTGTGTAGTCTAGCACTGTGCCATCCAGGGTGCTTAGTAGGATTGTTCTTGCTTGTTCTATCTATTCCCTCTGCACACTAACTGGATGCAGGATATAGAATACATGCAAGCAAGTTCTTTTTATGGTGCATACTCCCACATGCTGAGGTACTACAATCTACTGTGCATCTAACCCTGACATGCTACATTTCATAGCATTTCAGTTTTATTTCTCTCAGGTAGGCCCTGAAAGGCACAAAGGAATTATCATTCAACCACAAACTACTTGGTTAGCTAATAAACAGGCTGCCTGGCACCTGAGCCACTAATCAAACTCAGATGAGAGCTGTGGATGGGTAGGTAAAGGGGCTGACCGACATCTGAGCCATTGATTAAACATACCAGGAGCACTACCAACAGGAGCAGTTCTGAGGCAACAGCAGGCAATGTGGAATAGAAGAATGGCAGATGATTAATGATATTGTTGATCAGTATTTATTTTAACCAGTGACTTAACCAAATTATGTAGGAGATTGTGGATTTCACGGGAATCCACGTCTGCACAATACAAAACCAACAAACAAGTACACACACACACACACACACACACACACACACACACACACACACACACACACACACACACACACACACACACACACACACACACACACACTCACACATACACACAAATAAATATTAAAATGAATCAAAACATAATGTTATGTACTAAGGTGGAACTTGTCTAATTATTTGTGCTGTACTCATTGTTTATATGTATATATATATATATCTCACTAGTGGCATAGTGACTGTTTCATTTATGTAAAATGCTTATATATCATGCGTTATAGTAGAAAAAGCTTGTAAGAGAAGAGCCAGCAATGCTATATATACAATACTAGAAACAATTAGCTAAATGTAAAGCACTGGTGATATACTGTTAAAAGGAACTCTGGTCTTGGAGATGGATTTGCAAATCCAGAAGATGATACTTTTTGATGAGACCATAACCAGATTAATCCATGGATTAACCTGTAGAGTACCAGAAGTTGTAGATTTTTGTTTGAACTATTGCTTTACTTGTATATTTATCAAGGTAATGAGCAGCTTGTTCTAAGCTGCAGCTCCAAAAAAAGGAACTAAAATAAGTGCTGGGTTTCTGGGAGACATTAAAATGTGAGTGGAACTGTACGATAGCCAAGCAAGTGCATTTCTGCTTTCTTTCCTTGAAAAAAAAATTTGAGTTGATATACTTGCATTGTAAATAAACTGCACTTTGAACGTCATACTTGTGTTGTACAAAGAGATTCTCCAGTGTGTTAAATATACTAAATAGATAAACATATAATAGTAAAAAAGATGTACCTGGAACCATGAACAGTAAAAAGTATGTTTAATTGGTTATCCACCAAGTTGCTAAAATCAGTTCAGTCAAAGTGCACACAAATGCTAAAAACTCAGACTGCAAAAGCAGTTCCGTCAAAGTGCATGCAAATGCTAAAAACTCAAGAGTCTAAATGCAAGTGTGAAAAAACACTTTCACCCAATGGGCTTCTCATCAGGCAAATGGCAGGTAAATTGCATGGAAGAGTATATATAGCATTTCAAAGTCACATAATTAAAAAAGTCACATGTTTAGAAAAAAATCATATGATTAAAAAAGTCCATCCCTGAGATTCATGAAGCTCGGCGCAAGTTTTAGCCTTGTGCCGAGCGTCCTCCTTACAGATGGTGCAGCAGCACCACATGAATATTTATGAGGGTGCACTGCCGCACCCTCGACATGCAGAGGTAACGTGTGCGAGTGCAGGGGGCACGTTTAAGTGCTCTACGGAGGAGTAAACATGCACCCACAGTTGCACAACCTACTATGCTTACTATTGGAGCCTACCTCTAATAGTAAGCAATTAAGTCAGTGTCCGTGGATACTGAAATGTATGCTAAGCATACAAGAGTGTACACGAACACTGAAATAAACTCAAAGTAGTAAACACACAAGCATGTAGTGGAATGTTGAGCCCTGTCCCTAGAACTATCACAATTAGATTCCCCCATGTCCCTATTTTACATTTGTATTGCTTCATTATTGAAAGTGTAAGCGAAGCGCAGAGTGTTTGCACATCGCCACCCCATGCTTAGCATAGCTTACACATCAAAACCATCCAAATAGAAAAGAACATGTGTAATCAATGTTAATATCAATAATGTAGTGGTTAGAGCATCCGCCTAACGAACAGGCATGCAAGATTCGAGTCCCACTATAGCACATATCATTTTCCATGTGGAATGTGTATATAAACATATTTATACATCCTTTTGCTGTATAACCTACATAATAACATGTAAATGTGAACTGGAGTACTGCATGAAATGTTTAACTATTGTCATTCAATCGAAGTGGTAGTGTTATAATGAATAAGGCACCAGTAAGCAGGTGTAAGCACAAATAAGCAGTAGTAAATATATATAAGTATCGGTAAGCAAGTCTAAGTGCGATTGCGTGGGTGTAAGCAGTGCCCACACGCATTAAGCATAGTAGAAGCTAACTGCATTTAACAAACTGTAATTGGAAGATAGCACAGCCTACCGTTGCGCAAACATGCACACACCCACTCACAACTGCTTAAAAGTGCTTTAATCACTGTGTATCCAATGGCCCTTGTTCTGGCAGCAACAAAATAAATGGCCTCTGCAAATGCAAACCCAGGAACCTGCACACCACAGCCAATTTGATTTACCACTAAGCCATGGAAGATAAACATAAATCTGATGTTATCACAAACATATCGTCCAGCACAGTCATGCAACAGCATAGGAAATTTGTATAATTATGTAGATGTATGTGCATGTGTATGTACAGATATATAATACACACACACATACACTCACACACACACACACACACACACACACACATATATATATATATATATATATATATATATATATATATATATATGAAGAATGAACGTTGTGACAATAAAGCATACAAAAAGAATGTGAAGGGAATCAACAGCAACCCCAGTATTATTTAGTGCTGTCAGCTTATGTCATATCAAGCTGGGCAGGGGTGAGCAGATCACTGCTACCCACACCACAGGCAGGACACTACCAGTGGGAGCAACATTGTCGATCTGCTAAGTCTACTTTACAAACAATCACAGGGTAGTCCCTGGTGGGACTACCCAAAAATTGTTAGGCAGAGTGGACTTCCGACCATTACGCAAGCAAGGGCAGGTATGTTCAAGGACCAAATGGTGGGAGACCCTGATGATACATGGGTTGGGACAACATACGTGTAGGGTCCCTAATGCTGGGGAGAGGGCAATGTGTGGAGGTGTGTCATGGCTGTGATAGCAACTGGAGAATGGATGGTTTGCATGTATGTCGAACTTGGGTGGGGTGGAGGAACCATGGGTATGAAATTATGGATCCAAGCATGTCAAGGTTGGATGGCCTGGTTGTAATTGGACCACCCTGTGGAGGTCAGCGAGTTCGTTATAAGTATATATGCATACACACATGCATACATCTATATGTAGAAGTACATCCCTGTAACACATTCATTCCTTTTGCAGACATAAATAACATGAAAGTGCCCCTACAAACCTCGATAGTAGATGGAATAATAGGTTGTGCAAAAGAGGGAAGGGAGGAATCTGCAAAATTGCAGAAGTGTGTACATTGTCTGAAGTCAGTGCTGTTCTCAAAAAATCAAATGTGAGGACTTTCCCACACATGGAATCATTCCTGTGATCTGCCTGCTATGGCAACGCTAATCACTAAACTGGTCCTATATGTAATATAATTTCGCCGAACATGTACATTATTAGCTCTCATGTGTAACGTGTGTGTTACATGTAGTCATAGTTATTAATTTATTGTAGTGTCATGTTAATGGGAGTAATGATGTAATGAAGTATAGAGTCTAATCCTGAAATAAAGACATGTGTGTCCCAGGTGGGACAACCCAAAAACTGTGACTAGTATCCTATTGGTCACTCATTTTACCAATGTGTGTGGACTAAACTTTTCAGATGTCTGAGGATACGTAGAGTGAGTCAACCTATGGGATGGGTCTACAGGAGTAGGGAGTGGCCAATGTGTAGTGGTCTGGATACACCTTGTATCCAACTGGAGAATGGATGACTACTGTGTCAGTGAAGTGTTGGGGTGGGTGTTTGGGGAACTAAGATACATGGGTATATGGGTATATATGCAAATGAAGCAGCACAGCAATAGTGTAGTGGTTAAAGCATCCACCTAACGAATAGACATTCCTGTTCCGAATCCCACTGCAGCACATACAATTTTCCATTGGTAATCTGTATATGAACATATTTTGACATCTGTCTGCTGTATAACCTGCATAATAACAATTAAAACTGAAAAAAACAAAGAAATCCAAATGGATAAAATACCACTCAGCACTTAAAATAAGAAAAAATAATAAAACAGTCACCAAAGACTAAACGTAGGTCTTCACTATTTTAATAAAAGACAGAACCAAATAACTAAGCGCTTTCACCAGGCGTAAACTGCTGGCCAGCGGTTTAATGCCTTGTGAAAGCGCTTAGTTATTTGGTTCTGTGTTTTATTAAAATAGTGAAGACCTATGTTTAGTCCTTGGTGGCTGTTTTATTATTGTTTTCGTATTTTAACAATTAAAAGTGAACTGGAGCAAAGTGTCAGTGTCATAATGAATAAGGCACTAGTAAGCAGGCTTAAGCATAAATAAGCAGTAGTAAGCATATATAAGCACCAGTAAGCATATTTATGTGCGTTTGCGCGGGGGTATGCATTGCCTTACAGACACACACACACATATATATATATATATATATATATATATATATATATATATATATATATATATATATATATATATATATATATATATATATATATATATGCTTGCAGACATATATACGTATATGTATATATATATATATATATATATATATATATATATATATATATATATATATATATATGTGTGTGTGTGTGTGTGTGTGTGTGTGTGTTTTTGAGTAGATATACACAGATATACAGGATAGGAAACAGCACACAAGAATGGCATATGTTCACAGGCTATGCCAATGGAAGTGAGGGGCCCAAGCAAGAAACATGTAACACGTAGCATGAGCTCCCCCCTCCAGCCGGACAGAGGAAACATACACACAAACCCACAAACAATGTAAATAGTCCACTGCTCCCCAGACCACAGGCAAGATACAACCGGGGGGGGGCAGAGTGCACCCGTGAAATCTAATCTTGGAACAGACAGGAGCGTCCCTTGCGGGATGCACCAAAAATTTACATATAACCAAAGGAAGCCGATACAATGACAATTCTGGCTGGGGTGTGTACATACCCAGAATAAAAGGGTGGGAAAGCCTGATGACCCATGGGTAGAGACAACATACGACATGGGTCCCGTGAAGTGGAGAGTGGGCAGCGTGTAGTGGTGTGTTCAGATCCGACCTGCACCCAGAGTAAGGATGTGTGCAGTAGAGGAATTGCGGGTGGGGTAACTATGGGTAGCTAGTTATGGGACTAGGTGTGCAGGTGTTGGCTGATGTGGGCCTATACGGACAGCCCCAGGGATGTGAGAAAAAGTGTTCATTGGGCAGAGGTGTCGCCCAATGAGCAGCCACACCCGCTACGAGTCCCACTGCAGCAAAGTCTAATCTACATGGCAGAGAATGGAATAACCAGATGTAGATGTATATATATAGAGGAATGTGTGTGCATATCTACCCATAGCGACATGGAGATATACCTCTCCCTCTCCGTAGTACAAATGTATACATACAAAGACAGAATACATATACATACCCACATATAGATATATATACATATGCAGACACCCATACACCCATATGTAGTTAGATATACATAGACTGCAATATATAAATATATACATATATGCATTCATGTACAGCTATATTTGTATTTAGTAATGTAGATATATATACACACACATATATATATATATATATATATATATATATATATATATATATATATATATATATGTGTGTGTGTGTGTGTGTGTGTGTGTGTGTGTGTGTGTGTAAATATACACATGTAAACAGCTAGGATATGATACAACAGTTATGAATTACATATGTTCACAGGCCGTGCAAATGGGGTTGAGGGGTCCAATCAACAAACGTGTAACACGTAGCATCAACCACCCCCAGAGGTAAAACAAACAAACACATGATGCAAGTAAACACACCACTGCTTCCCAGACCACAGGCAGGATACTACCAGTGGGAGAGACCTGCCAGGTCTAAGCTTGAAACAAAGACATCAATGTCCCTTGTGGGCCACCCCAAAAATTACTGATCATCAGAGTCAGTCTTTGTAATGATTCATCAAACCAGGCTGTAGATGTACATGGACCAGTAAGTTGTGCAAGCCTGATAACCCATGAGTCGACATAACGTACATGTGTCCTGACACGTGGAGAGTGGGCAGTGTGTAGTGGTGTGGTTAGACCCCATCCGCACCCACAGTAAGGATGAGTGCTGTAGAGGAGGGCAGGTGGGGGAACTATGGGTACGCAATTATTGGCCTAGGCGTGCAGGTGTTGGCTGGCGCAGTTGTATTAGGACCGCCCCGGGGATGTAAGTAATATTCCAAAATGGGCAGAGCTTATGCCCATACCTCTCAACCTCTAAGAGCAAAACCACTGGACAGAACATAAACCGTTGGGAGAACAAATAGGGACAGAAAGCACACATTCCACTTACAACCTTAGAAAGCTGATAGAATAATAGGTATGCATTAGCATGACTCGGCTGAAGGATGTGGGGTCCTAAACCCAATTACTTGTCTGTATTTAATGATGTCAGTTCCCAGCTATTTGCCAGACAGGTGCAGATTGTAAGAGGAACACACCAATAGTATGAAGCAAATGCTGGACAGGCTGCAGGTTCTGTACAGTCGACCAGCATGCTTACACCTATTGGGCAGCCATTCCTGATATGGGTCCCACCGCAGCACAGTCCATTTTAAATGGCTAAGTACAGTATGACCATATGTGTCATTGCATAACCCACTACACAACATCTACGAACACATGGTCGCAACACCCCACTGTAGGCATGTAAGCCGATGTAATTGGCATCACAAGGTATTATTGTCGTCCTCACCCCCATCCAGGGGTGTGAGTGTCAAATGCAAACACCAAATGCAGTGCATTTGCAAGTGCGGGAGCAAGTGGGTGTAAGCCTGTTTGGCCGCCGGTATGCAAGTATCACACTGGTGAAGCAATGCAGAGGCTGAGTGGAAAAAACTTTAACAGGAGGTTAGCATTACTTAGCGCCATGCAAACCTGCGCACACCCACTCACAACTGCTTTAAAGTGCCTTAATCACTCTGTACCCAACCACTCGTGTTCTAGCCAGCAACAAAATGAACAGCCTCTGCAAGGCTAGAACTCAGGACCCTGTATATCACAGTCACAGTAGTTAACCACTACTCCATGATAGCAATACATGTAAAGGAGGTATCAGCAAACTTATCCTCACCACAGGGAAATCAAATCAAACATGTGAACTGAATCTATGTAGCTTGTAATGTTCTATAACCTGCCACAGACCATATATATGTGAATTGGAGTACTGCAGTAAACATAGAGTTGAGGTGTCACTGTAATAAAGTTATGAAGTCCCCAGGACCCCATACAGTGTATGTACACATGAATGACGGATACCAGATGCATATTTAACCTGTAATGTATAAGACATAGCTTAGCCTTTTCGAAACTGGCCAATTACGGAAAAGTGTGAGAATCCAGCCCTACTTAAACCGAAGAGGTGGAAATATGTCTCATAACTGGTTGTAGCATCCCCCTGCAGGCAGGATGGCTGGAGTGGGAGAAGGCACTCACTTTAGAGTGCAGCATTGGGGCATCCAGGAGTCCAAATTCATGGTATGGCTCATGGTAAAGCACCATGACAGGAGACTACTGCAGGGTCAGTACCAGGGCTCGCAGTACAAAACAGAGGCCTGGGACAGTCTCGCCCTTAACCTCACTAGTGCCACAGATGTCCCCCAGATTGGTGAGCAGGTCAGGCACCGCCATGCAGACCTGAAGCGGTGAAGGGGGGATGTCCTGGAACAGTGGATCCAGGAAGCAAGGCAGATGTAGAATGCCCCAGAACTGAGTAAGTACTCCTTCCACTACGTAGTTAATAATTGCCTAGCTTGTGTATATTATGGATAGGTATGGCTAAATATCACTATACTTCTCTGACAGCTGCAGATGAGCGTGCTGTGAACCAGCAAGCCTATGATGCTAGGCTGAAAATGATGCGTCGCAAGGCAGGTTACTAAATAGCCTGCATGTACTGTCATAACAAATAAATGTAAGAGCCTCAGAAAGTGTTGTACCAGTATACAGCTTTGTGTAATATGCTGCGAATAAAGGTGTAACCCCTGCATTGCTTCTGTTTACTCTGCAGTCATATGTTGTACTGTTGCAGTTATTAAATAGTACTGTTGTAGTAAGCAGTGTTACACTGTGGTATGCAGATAAAATGTGCACGAAGTGCTGTATAACAATGTTGGAAGTGCAAACAGGTCAGTCATATTAGACTAAATACATTGGAAAGCCTCACAACAATTGCCTGATAGCATAGTGTACAGTGATCTTAACTGTAATGCTTTTGTCACACACAGCAGGGCTTTGGATCCCAGGAGCACCAGTGAGTTGTATGCATAATCATTCCACACAACTGCACACAGTTTGTTAGAATGTTCAGAGAGAAAGATGTATGCATATATACACTTAACAACTGTACAGATTATGCTAGAATGCTCAAATAGAAAGTGGTATGCATATTCATACCCCTCAACTGTTCCAGTCTGCCCAGTATATCCTGACAAATGGCGCACATCACCTGCCTTTTGCCCTGTTCCCCTGACAAATTAGTGTGATGATCCAGGAAATGTAGGCAGCTGTAAATGATATATAACTGATAATCAGACTTGCATATAGTCAGAGAATGTACATGCAGACAAACCTGTCATCCCAGCATCTCACCCAAAGTGTATGACAGCAGTCAGCAGTCTCCAAACATGTTGCATTAATCATGCATCTTGTCAAGCCTGTATGTAAGACACAGGTCCCGTACATACTAATCTACAAACATACCATTGTATAATATAACACTATTGGGTAGTGTAATAATACATGTAAGGGACAGACCACTTCAGTGACTATAAATGTTGTGTAAACTACAAGGATTTATTAGTTGTTAATTTAACTCTCTCTCTCTCACCCCTACCATATGTGCAAAAATAACCGATTTACACAACTCATTTGGTATGTCTACACTCCTTACCTTTATTGGGACATATGTCCTATTGGTTTATAAATATTCACATCTGTTTCTATGCATCTGCCATGTTAAAATACCCGCATATTGGTGTCCTGTTTCCATCAATGAAACCTGCATGTTGTTGTAATGGCCACTGTTTACCCATATATGCATGTGTTCTGCCTGGTCTGCAACTATTTCATATCTGGTGCCCTGGGTAATGGGAATACCTATGCATGCTGTTATAACTAGTTGTGAATGCTGTTGACTATTACTAACCCATATCTGCCTTAAACATGCTACAACATGGCTTGTATGGGAAGGCCGGTCCCAGCGGACCTACCTGTCCCACCTCAGCTGGCCATGGCACCAGGCACCAGCACATCTGGGGCCCAGCCTGGGACCTCCTCGCCCATTGGCCCGCACCACCTTCAGGTGGAGCCATCACAGGGGATGGGGCTCAGCCCCCCCCCCATGGGAGCTGGAGCAGACAGAAACCTGCCATCTGTGGTACGGTCCGGGTCTTGGTGCGTAGGGAGCTCGACAGGGAGATTCGAGACCGCCTATGTCAGCTTGAGGGCTGAGTGGCGCAACTAGAGGGTGAGCCTGCCCCTCCTACACAGCCCCCAGCACAGCCACCTTCTGGACTGTGAAGGTGCAGTGGTAACTGCCCATGGGTGGGGACCTCAGTCCCACTGTATCCATTTGTGGGCTCATGGGCTTGCGACTTCCAAACACCCCTCCCCGTCCAAGGTGTCCCCCCCACATGTGTCATATACAGCCCCTGTATGCGTCTTGTTTGTCTTGTCTGTCATCCTACCCAACTTATCCTCCCTGATCATACCTACTCTCCTTCCCCAACATCCCACTCTCACCTAAAAGTAAAAGAAAATAAGGGAAATGTGTTCCCGCAAAAAAAGCATGCCCCATACATAGCTGTCCATTTTGCACACATGTCCACTGGACACATGTAAATGTTTCTAATCGGCATCACAACATACTATTGTTGTCCTCACCCCTCTCTCAGGGTTGTGAGTGTCCAAATGTACTGCTGTATTTATTGCATATGCACAGTCATTGCTGTAGAAGAAATGGACAGCTATGGACCTTCCTTACACCCTTCCTGCACATCCCTAACTACCTTGCCTACTGTCTTTCCCTCTTTGTGCCCCTTTTTCACCACTTTCCTATCACCCCTTTTTTCTTTTCTTTTAAAGAAATTAGCACGGGTTAAGCGGGAGTAAGCACTTTTAAGCAGCAGTGAGCAGGTTACAGCCTGTTTGTGCAGGGGTAAGCACTGCCTACACAGGTCAAGCAATCAAGAAGGTAACTGAGTGTAAGGAACTGTAACCAAAAGTAACCACTGCTTACCGTCGCACAAACCCAAGCACACCCGCTCACAACTGCTTAAACGTGCCTTAATCACTCTGTATCCAACAGCCCTTGTTCTGCCCAGCAACAAAATAAATGGCCTCTGCAAGGCTCGAAACCAAGACCCTACACACCATAGTCAATGTAATTTACCACTAAGCCATGGTAGATATACAGACATTGGATGTTATCACAAACATAGCATCCAGTACAGTCATTCAACAGTATAGGAAATGTATTCCATTATGTAGCTGTATGTGTGTGTGTTTATGTCCAGATATAGATACATACATATATGTGTATATTTATATATATATATATATATATATATATATATATCAAGAACATACCACATGACAACAAAGCAGTAAAAAAGAATGAAAAGGGAAACACCAGCAACTCCTGTATTATGTAGTGGTGCTGTCTTATGTAATATCAAGACTCCTTCAGACAGACATGTGTCATTAATACATGCAAACATTAAATACAGTACTTTGAGCATTTCATTTACAGTAACAAAACAGGTCCTGTCCAATCATTATGTGAGAACAGTACTCTTGCAATGTGCTGTGTGCAACATCATCATTAAAAAGTTAAATGGGGTAACCATAGAGGGACCGGTAGTGATGTTTGTACAGTAGGGTTGTCTGCATCATTTGTACCTGGAACATTTAGGAGTCATGTGCATACCAGGATCGTGTGCCTGAGAGAGGGGTGAGGACAACAGTAGTATGTTGTGATGCAAGTTACAAAGGTTACATGTGTCCAGTGGACACGTGTGTGAAATGGACAGCTATGTATGGGGTGAAAGTTGTTCTGGGAACATATTGGCCTTTTGTTTCAGTAAGGTGAGAGTGGGATGTTGGGGAAGGAGAGGCGGTATGCTCGTGGAGGATAGGTTGGGTAGGATGACAGGCAAGACAGCATACAGGGGCGGTATATGAAATATTTGTGGGGGGGTGTCAGTCACAAGCCCATGAGCCCCCAAATGGAAACAGTGGGACAGAGGTCCCCACCCATGGGCAGCCACCACTGCACCATCACAGCCACAAAGGTGGCTGTGCTGGGGGCTGTCTAGGAGGGGCAGGCTCACCCTCTAAATGTGATACTCTGCCCTTGAGCTAGTGTAGCTGGCCTCAAAACCCCTTATTGAGCCCCCTACGCACCATGGTCTGGACTGTACGATGGCTGACAAGTTCCTGTCAGGACCTGCTCCCGGGGGGGCCAGGCCCCATCCTCAGTGGTGGTTCCAACAGAAGGCGGTGCATAGCCAACAGAGGTGGAGGTCCAAGGCTGGGCCCCAGACATGCTGGTGCTTGGTGCCTTGGCCAGCCGAAGTGGGACAGGTGGTTCCGCCGGGACCTCCAATTCCATACAGCCTATGGTGTTGCAGTTTTAACACAGATATGGCTTAGTAATAGTCAACAGCATTCAGGATTACTTATAACAGCATGCATAGATATTACCATCAACCCAAGACAACAGATGTCATACATTTGTAGAGGGAACACAACACATGCATATATACTGCATGACATCTGTCAAAAGTGTAGATGACTTGTGACTGCAGCTATGAACAGTGGCCCACTATTGGCATGTCACTGTGATAACCTCAGACAGTGACTGTCATACCACTGTTTCATGTGACGTATGTCCAATCAGGGATGCGATGGCAGTAACTCTCATCGCTGTCACCATGTACTGACTGCAATCCTCACACTATGCTTCTGCAGTTCACATATGTGTGTTCTGTGAGTAACACAAGAAACAAATGGATCCACACACTGACCAGGCCACAGATGACTCTACAGATCGGGGTTTCCTCACAAACAGAGCACTGTCTTGTCAGTTATTAAAACCTGCAGATTAGCCATTACCACAAACAACTTGTTAAATTGGCAGTAGTCTGAATGAAGCATAGCTACACTTACATGCTGTAGTCATGTCTGGCACATCACCCTCCCATCTTTAGGCTATTTTCCACTGTGTATGTCATTTGAGGAATATCCAGATTTCATCTGTGATGCTGTTTACCAAACACCAGATCCAGGTTCCATTCACAGCGACTGTCATGGGCAAACACCAACATGATGTTCCTAGATATTGTACTGTGTTTCCATACAATTGGCTATGGGAATGTCACCACAGCTGTTCCATATGCAATCAGATAGAGGAGGACTGCCATAGGTGCAGAGGCCATCACCTGATCATGACCATCACTTACAAAACACAAGCTGCTGCTGAGCAGGTGTACATCTCCACATCCACCAGAGAGTGTGTGTGAGGGACAGACAGAGGCAAAGTACATCAGAGAAGGGCTGGGAGACTAAAACCTAAGCATTGTCTGTCACACACCTAGCAGTACAGGGGTTCAACCCCCTGACTGACTATTACTATTACAAGTGCATGCAGTTACTCCATGTGCCACATAGCTGACATGTTAGTGTGCTGTAAGAACATATATGTGTGCTGGTAAGCGGCACCTACAACAGAGATATAGTAGACATACATTTGGTGTAGCACACATGGCTGTCCACATGAACAGATGTCATTGTCAACACAACCACACTCTCTAAGGGACTCAGACATATTGGCATACTTTGGCAGGCTCACAAATACACTTCCTAACTACTTAGTTTGCCACACTACAGTAATGCACAGGTATTACATGCACCACAGGAGTTATCCTGAGGTTCTATGGGCTAGGGCATGTGAACATGTCTGACATCAGTCAGTATGCCAATGGGTGTTATACTGGGTGTGACTGTGGTTGGGAACATCATACCCCACATGCAGACACAAGGTGCCAGTACTGACATGCATGTGTGCATTGCTTCATGGGTGTGTAGTGGATGGCTGTGCAAGTTGGCTGTACAAGGCTGGGTGTAGGGTAATCCTTGGCATCAGGCCACCTGACAATGGTCTGCAGTGTGGTTCAGGGGTGTAGTGTCTGCAATGTCCCACACAGATGGGTATTGTATTAACTGTCCTGTCATCCTGGTTACCATTGTGTGTGGCCATTGCTTTGATATGCATGCCATGTCTGTGTTTGATAGTGATTGACATGGACATTGCCTGGGATGTGTACATCCCACATTAATGTACGGTGATGTTTAAGTGTACCTGGTTTGCCTGGCACATGTGTACACAGACTGTTATCAGCAGATGTGCCAGTCCTGGCCTGGTGTGGCAGGACCTGCTAATAGACAGCAGGTTGACCCTGCACCTGCATTGATAGCATGATACAGGTATTCCCTGGTGGCAGTGGCATCTATACATACAGGGCATGTGTGTAAGGCATTGTATGTCCTTTGTGGATCACATTTGATGACACCACGTATGTTGCCGGCATCCAGTGGTGAACATAGTGAAGGCACACCGTTCGCAATTATGTGCCTATTGTACTGGTGGACAGGGTGCCATGCCCTCTGCCGACCACTGCATTCACACCATACCTACTATCTGTCAACAATGTTCAGGGTAATAGCAACATAGTGGGATTTTCTAGGCAAGTGTGTTTGTGTATGACACATGGGTTCAGACCGTATTCTGGGTAATAGTAGGGGTGCTTACTTTGTTCACCAGGCCTTTTGCCAGCTGTAGGGGTATGCCTTGCCAACACAGTCTCTTTGCTGATTGAAATCTGTAATCCTCGTAAGGTGGACATTGTGACATATAATATGGCCACCATATAGGAAAACTACAAAAAACACTCCTCAACATGTCCAGTGGTTAGACCCTCACAGCCACCTCCACACAGGCTTTGACTGTCAAACACACATATACATACCTGCCACATCTTGGAATAGAACTCCTACCTAATTAGTTTATTACACTACTGTGTTATGCAGTTATAGCACATGCTATGGAGATTGCTGGTCTACCCATTCACCAACGGTGTATTTCACAAGGAATGACATCAGCAGGGTTACCAAAGTAGGGCAATTCAAATTTCCTGCAAGTGAGTAGCCCAAAATGCATTACTCACAAAACAGACAGAGAGACACACACAACTGACATGTGTGGGTATAGAACCCATAACCAAGATCTATATCACACAACTGCATGGAGATGTTATAAGATGCACCATGAAGATTATTAGGGAACGCACTCCCCAGAGGTGTATTTGACAAGGAATGACATCAGCAGGATCACCAATGTAGGGCATTGTAAATGTCCTGTGATTGAGTAGGCTATAATGCATTGCTCCTTACACAGACATTGAAACACACAGAAAACACATAATTGCCATGGTTGTGGATGGAACTCTACCACAGTTCTAAATCACACTCCAGCAGTACACAGTTACCCAATGTGCTATAGAGAATACTGGATTACAGCGGTCCCAGAGGTGTATTTCTAGGTGGGTGACATCAGCACCCTTGCCAAAGTTGAGTATGTGAATTGTAAGGAGTGTGCATACTGTAAAAAGCATTTTTCGCTTCTCAGACAGACAGACACACAGAGTTGGCAAGTCTGGGATTAGAACACCTACTAAACTAGTTTTTTATACTACAGCATTACACAATTACAGGACGCGCTACAGAAATTACTGGGCTGGGGTAGTGTCAGAGGTGTATTTCTAGGTGGGTGACATCAGCACCCTTGCCAAAGTTTAGTATGTGAATTGTAAGGAGTGTGCATACTCTAAAAAGCATTGTTCCCTTCTCAGGAAGTTAGACGCACACAGTTGGCAAGTCTGGGATTAGAATACTTACCAAACTAGTTTATTATACTACAGCATTACGCAGTTACAGGACATGCTACAGAAATTACTGGATTATAGTAGTCCCAGAGGTGTATTTCTAGGTGGATGACATCAGCACCCTAGCCAAAGCTGAGTATGTGAATTGTAAGGAGTGTGAATACTCTAAAAAGCATTGTTCCCTTTTTAGACAGACAGACAGTTGGCAAGTACGGGATTAGAACACATACCAAACTAGCTTATCACACTACAGCATTACGCAGTTACAGGATGCACTACAGAGATTAATGAATTACAACACTCCCAGAGGTGTATGTCTAGGTGGGTGACATCAGCAGGATTGCCAAAGAAGGGCATTTCAAGTGTACTGCGAGTTGTACATGTCTTTTACCTATGTGTATCCGCTGCTTACTGTCACAAAAACACATTTACACCTGCGAAAAAGTGTCTTATTCAGTCCTAAATCACACTATCAACAACACTTGCAGGTCTTGAACCCTGGACCATGCACGCCAAGGTCACTGGACTTACCACTAAGCCATCTGGACTGTACACATGTTTTATGTTTTTTATAATACACATTTTATTACAGGTATTCCACTGAAAACAAATGGGACAGTCACTTTGTGTACATATGTACAGTACCCTTGAATGTACTGAACTCTGTGAAACAACATAGACAAGTCTACATATGTACAACTGTTATAACTAAACACTAAATACATATATGCACTTACGGGATGTGTAGACACACACACACACACACACACACACACACACACACACACACACACACACACACACACACACACACACACACACACAATACACAGACACAGCTATAGCCATATATATAAACATGTCTGAAGACCCTTTGTGACACAGAAGGGTTCCAAAGGAATTGACATGTACACAAAACAGAGACAACTTTTGTTTTATAACATTTAAATCTTAATCAGTTCTCCAGAGAAAGGATGTTTGTTGTGTATGTGGAGTTTGGGGTGGGGAATGATGGCTAAGGAAATGTACCCTGGGGATTGTGGAGTTTGGGTGGGGGAATGATGGATATAGACATACACCCCGGGGACCACATCTGTGTCACTGCTCGACAGTGGCACAGGAAAATAACACCCAACAGTAGTTGTTCTTTACTGTCTATTACTTTCTATTCCTAACTATGTAATAATTTGTAGATTTCACTCACTACAGATGACTACCATGGTGTGCAGCATGTTAAAAGACATAACACATGTGTATGCCTGGCTACAGGGTAGTCACACACACACAAACACACACAATTGCCAGTATTGTGCTTATAAGTCTTGCCTATGTAAAGGTAACTAGTAGAGTGGTATGCAGTTGGGATATGTGTCACTGAACCCATACAATTACATTTACTATGATTCTGCTTCTGAGCTGGGTGACATCACAGGACAGATTACTTGAAGTGGGGAGGGGGGAAAAGGGTGGTTTAGCAGATGACAAGGATAAAGGCCAGTGCAAAAAGTTGGTTTCTCTTTGGAAAGTGGTAAAACCAGCTGTCATGACAGGATGCAGACACAAATACACACACACACAACCACTCTCAGCCATTTGCTGGCACACACACACACATACACAGTTGCCAGTGGTGGGATCAGAACTCCTCGCTATCTACAGATCACTATTACAGTACTATGTCAGTATGAGACACGACACAGAGATTTCACATTTCAAGGCAGTCAGAATGCCCTTCTAAGACTGAGAACATCAGCAGGGATACTGACAGTTAAGATGTACATAGCTGTAAACCTGTGTGTTTAAAGTAGATGTCCATTACAACCTGTATGCACAAACAAACACATGATCTGCAAGTAAGATATAGGTAGGCCTGAGAGGAAGAGTTGTAGCACAACAAGCCCTGAACTGGAGTATGGCCATCTGTGGAATGGACAACTACTATCACTATGCAGGGTTACAGTGGTCATGCTCATACACATAGAATCACAGGACTTGTTTGGATGCATTGACTCCAATTACACAAGGTCACAGTGGGCATGCTCATACACATAGTAGCACATGGCCGTTTGGGATGCACTATGACTACAACTATACAAGGTTATACTGGGCATGCTCATACATAGTAACAAAGGGCTTGTTTGGATGCACTGACTCAAATTACACAAGGTGGCAGTGGGTATGCTCATACACTTAGTAGCACAGGGTTGTTTGGGATGCACTCCAATTCTAACCAGAGATGGCCACAGTGTGCAGGCTCATACACTTAGATGTGCAGAACACATTGTAATGGACTCCTATTGTAAACACACAGGTTTACAGCTATGTACATCTTAACTGTCAGTATATATGCACATCATACAGGTTTACTACCAGATACCTGTATGTGGCCCATAAATGATATATCTGCATCTGTGCTGTGTGATACACATGCATACATGTACATGAAGTACTGCCATATATATGTGAAGTATGCACAATCATGCATGTGTGGAAGTGACAGACAATAGGTTAACTGGGACACACAGTTGGATGCTAACTATAGCATGTGTCACATACACATTGCTGCCCTGACAGGCATACATTGATATCAGTTTGTGGACAGTGGCATTATACTTGGAACAGTGGCATGTGCAAGCATAATATGTGAGCCCCATTGTCTAATGGTACTGAAGTGCAGGTGTCAAAATGACCTCTCCCGGCTGTGTTAGTAGTTGACATTATTAGCAGGACCACTCCACTAATTATATCTGGTATTGGTCATCTACACAACATCTGCTGCTGTCCATCACCTTAGATGTAGCATTTGATACCAAGCACAATACTGCCACTCACAATTATGTCATGGCACGAGTGGCAACTGCTTGACCAAAACAATGATCCAATGTCCTGCTGTAATCATGATGTTGTCCAGTGTCTGTCATTCCAGGATGTCATGACTGAAAGAAGACATGCCTTTGTCACAGAGCAAATGCATCCATGATTCAAGGGAGTGTGGATAATACCAAGGTCACATTTACGCATATAGTGGCATTCCAAGGCACAAGTCCTAAACACAGAGGTAACACCCTGACACCTACAAGACAATTGCATTGGATGCTTATGCTAACCAGTTCTAGATGTGTGGCTTTCATAATCCATTTGTTCAATGTAGACCCTACAATGGGGAATACTGACATCTGTGAAGTGAGGAACACCTGGCTGAAGGCTCTGTAGTGCACAAAAGCACTACCACCATATAACTCAGATCCAGACATGTGGGGCTTAACACTGGTACGGACCTCTCCAGGTGATGGTGTCCACATATTCATAAAGGCTACTCACAAGTAAAGACCACTACTCCGACATAATTCATCACAGATGTGTCAGGTACAGGTGACAGTGGCAAAAGCTGCATTCTATGTAGTATCCTCATATACATTCACCACCATGTCTTCAGACTACCAACACACATCCATACATGTGGTATGAAATAGTATGGTAGAACACCAAATAACCTTCTACTGGTGGACTGTACCTAGCCCTACATCAACTGTGCAAAGTACCCATGTACTGACACAGTTGCATAATGTGTTATGCAATGCAATAATACCACTGTTTGTAACCAGGTCAGTTGTACACATACGATGGTCCCTCGGATGTTGTCAGCATTAACACAGTTGACTGTTGCTGTACACCAGTAAACAATACCCTCATGGTTGGATATGACCTAGATGTACCTGCCCTGGATATGTACATCCCACACTCATACAACATAAATGAAAATACCATAGCTATTGTTGTCCTTTGTACATACAGGTGGCTACATTCATTACACACATGCTCATGAATGATAGGTCCATGGCTGCTGAATGCTAACAGTGCATATAGTTTGATATCTATGTTGACAGAGGTAATATTCCCTCTCTACTGGTCACCCATGACACCTATCATATCATACAACAACCCATGTGGCATGTATGTCATTAGACATGTCCACCTAATGCAATGCCTACAAACATACCCAAATAACAGGATCATAGGACCTACACACATAGCCTGTATTGACAGACTCAGGGGAATACAGCTATACTCTGTATGTTCCTGAGTAGTTACAGGTGATATGTCCATGACATGTACAACCATGTGTGCCCACAGCTCCTACATATACCCCAGGTCAACAGTTGCAAGCCATGCATGATGTGTGCTGTCTGGACATTAACCTTATTACCACTATAGCCTGAATGTGCTGGGGTGAGATGTTTACAAGCCACAAACCTTGCACATGCTTGAATACGTGTAATGTCTAGCTCAAACAGAGCACAATGCTGGCATTCTTCAAGTAATCATGAGGTGTGTGTGGCAAATATGATGTGTGTGTGGCAAATATTATGTGCTCACTGTTGACCATTACAGTGCCCTGACTTCACAGTGGAACTGTCAACTAACAGTTTGTGGGATCATGACATGGAATATTGCTGTGTGTGTGTCTTGCTGATGTGCTGTTGGCATAAATGTATACTTGGCTACTCAGTGGAGGTGGTTGTGTGTCCTACCAGTACATGAATACAACATCCATTATGGTGTAATGCTCAGCTAGGTTTCACACGTGGTGTGGGGAAGGTGTGGAATGTATCCTCTTGACCTGCTAGTCCACTTACTGATGGAGACTGCATATGTGTACATGTACTGATGTGTTTAGATTCCATGTGTGTGCAGTGTCTGATGTTTGAAGGTGACTGCTGTCTTAGCACATTATGCAGTTGCAATTCAGCCTCAGCATTGCCATCTGTATATGGTGATGTGCTCAAAGTACAGTAAGCTGTACTTTAGGTATGGACAGATGTTTGGACATAACTACTAAGTGGTGGGGCTACTTTGCAGATGAATGATTACTGTGGACAGCTCACAGGTGTGTTACAACCATTCCTACAATAACCTGTGTAACTGCTAAGCTATGGTTTTGTTAAATGAAGGGGAGGACACACAATGTAGAATGCAGTAAGGGTGACACTGAAGGCAAACCTCTTGACACCTGGAACAGTAACACCTCCCCTGTGCATATATTGTGCATATATCAGCACAGTTGGCAAAGGAAAGAGTCAGTATGCTTTGTAGCACATGTGATAGTGCTGTCGTTCTGTAATACCTATCATGAGATAGGCAGGTGTTTGATTCACAGTACTGGCATGTGTGGGTGTACATATATGTCCCATCTGGTGGGGAATACAGCCTACATGTTTTTCACTCTCCTGTATACTGTTGTAGATCTCTGTACAAAGTGAAGTGTAGAAAGCAAGACATAGGCAGGTGTTTGAATCATACACATGTCAAGTGTCTGTATATGTGCGACATAGGTGTATATCTTTGTGAATGCCACAGGGTGTGTGTGTGTGTGTGTGTGTGTGTGTGTGTGTGTGTGTGTGTGTGTGTGTGTGTGTGTGTGTGTGTGTGTGTGTATGTATGGCTGTCCGGTCCCTGGAGTGAGGCTGTATTTTACTATAGTGAAATGATAAGACCCCCTCACCCCATCCACTCAATGCAATCTAGTATCCCTGTTGGTGTCATCAATCTTAGAAGGGCATTCTAACTGCCTGTAAACATGTATGTCCTGGGGTGAGGCTTGTTGTTACATAGCCTACTGATGAACCCCCCCTCCCCACATACACACACCACAATCTAGTATCCCTGTTGATGTCCTCGATCATAGGCCATTCAGACTACCTGTACATGTGTAATCTCTGTGGCACGTCTTGTAATTGTGTAGTACTATAATGATGATTTGCACATAGGCAGGGGTTCTCATCCCAACACTGACAACTGTATGTGTGTGTGTCAGAGTGTGTGTTACTGTGTCTGTGAATCTCTGAGTGTGTCGGTGTGTAACTCTGTCTGTGAATCCCTGAGTGTGTGTATGTGTATACATCCTGTCATGAGAGCGGGCATTACTGCTTCCCAATGAGAAGCCGCCTTTTCCCTTGTCATCTGCTAAAACCACTCTTTTACCTCCTCCTCACTCCAGGTAACTATACCTGTGATGTCACCCAATATGGATGTGATGGCTCTGGCCACAGTAGCTTACTACACTGCTATCATGCTCTTGGATCATTAGATCAGTAAACATGTTTGAAACTTGGGGGATTATAACTGTGATGTGGAAGCTACAACGTGCATGCAGGTATTGTCATACAGACCTGTGTGTAGTCTACATTTACATATGGGACACTAACAGCAAACACTGACATCCCCCGGCACATGCAGTTACACCTGAAAGAGGAAGGCAGAACATCAAGATCAACATGCAGTTACTATTGTTACACATGATACATACTGTCAAAAGTATAAAATACATTCTAAAATTGTAGTACATGGTATGTCTGCTGCCTGTCAACACCACTCAACAATTGTAATCTAAAATTGTCTACCTAGTATGTTCACCCTGTGCATCAGACCATATGAGCATGTCCCTGCACCGATGGTGTGGATAACAGGGATGCAGCACAAGCATCAGCATATGCACAGGGTGATAATGTGTGCCAGAGGCCTAGTCTGCACCATTGGATGAGATCATGTGTGTGGGTTAGGGCCTTTGATCTCATTGGGCGTGTGCGGATGTTATGCGTGTGTGTGTTGAGGTGCCCTACATTTGTTTCTGGTGTTTGCGTGTATGTATGCACACAAGTCTGCCATATGGCTGGCCTACACAGGGGTATTATTGACAGCTGTAGACTGTACAGGGCAGATTTCATAGTTCACGGGGTCCGGGCATGGCCACGTGACCTGCGCCTGCCAGGGGTTGCATGGGCACTACCAGGCAGAGGTCCAGATTGGGTACTGTCTGATGACACATGACCACTGGAACTGTGTCCCTGTTGGGACCATCCAGGACCATGTGCACGTGGCCTGCTGTGTCCTGGTGTGGACAGCATAGCACCAGCTGCACTGCTGCTACTACCGCCACTATGGGAGCGGGCATGTGAAGTAGCATGTTCATGCAGACCTTCAACAGGTGATGTAGCTGGCCTATGTCCATGTGTCCGACACCTTAATTCCACCAGATGTTCCAGCATAGACATTCCACACTTGAGGATTGACATGCCATGGTCAAGGACTCCCACCATGTCACCCAATCATCTATCCAAAACATCTGCAAGATGATGGTGAGCATTTGCAATTGCCTGGATGTTGTCAGTTAAAGAATGGAAAACAGCCCTCTGAAGCTTCAGACCTTCTCTGTTGTGCCATTCAGCATGTGCCTGTGCCTCCATTACAGCCTGAAACATGCATCTGGTGACACAAGCTGATGTGCTATGTCTTGCAGGAGCATGTTGGCCAGTGGTTGTCCTACGAGCAGCACTGGACCCATACCTGTGTGGGACATCACCAGTCAGTTGGCTGGGATCATGGTGTGCAGGCACACCTTCCATAGTCTCCACACTTTCCTGTTCCATGCTACCACCTGCCAACTGTCCTTTGTCTATGGCCACTGGTGATGGGGTATGTGTAGGCATGAAATCTGTGTGCGGGGATGAGGGGGATGCAGGTGGAATGGCAACTGATGGCACAGTTTCAACCCCTGACAACCCTGCCTGTGCCTCAATCATACCTTCATCATCACTGCTAGAGTCTGCGGGGACACTAACATCAGGTGGACCACAGGAGGGCAACGCACCTACATCAACACCTGTGAGGGGCAAACAAGAACTGCATGTTACAAGTTATACAGCACAGTATACACACAGTACACACACAGACACACACAGTACACACACAGACACAGACACACACACACACACACACACACACACACACACACACAGACAGACACACACAGACACACACACACACACAGACACACACAGATACACAGATACACACACAGACAGACACACACACACAGACACACACACAGACCCAGACAGACACACACACAGACACACACACAGACACACACACAGACAGACACAGACACACACACAGACACAGACAGACAGACACGCACAGACACACACACACACAGACACACACAGACACACACCTACAGGCACACACACAGACACACACACAGACACACACAGACACACACACAGACAGACACACACACACAGACACACATGCACACACACGCACACACACGCACACACAGTCACACACAGATACACACACACAGACACCAATACACATGCACACACACACACACACACACACACACACACACACACACACACACACACACACACACACACACACAGACAGACACACTCAGACACACCCAGACAGACACGGACACACACAGACAGACACAGACACACACAGGCACACACATACACAAACAGACACAGACACACACACAGACACACAGACAGACAGACACAGACACACATACACAGACAGACACGGACAGACACAGACACAGACACATGCTATGACACCCAATGGCATGCAACATGCATGTGATATGGCAGAAGGCATTCAGCTTAGACATTTATAGTGGTAGTTATCATACATCCCTGAGTAGCAAACAACAGCATGCATGTGTTATAGCAGAAGGCATGCACCTTACACAATTATAGTATTAGTTAGCATACATCCCTGTGTTCTACCATTTGTGTTAGTAGGTTATGCCCCAAAGCTGCAACACAATGCATGCACTATGCACCGTTGCACCGTACTGCCATGTTTTGTGCAACATACCCCATATGTTAACAGACCATCGCTGACCTTTGTACATCTGCCACAGATGCTTTGTGTTGGCCACTGCCCCTATGTGTGAGGAGGACATTAGCAGAAGGGTATGTTGAGTGAATACTATGTTTGCCTGAGCCCTAGCTTTCATATCTCCCCCAAACCAGTGCAAGTCTGTTCAACATTATTCTGCTTACCCCTGAGCCAAGTCTACAGACAATGTGCATGTGGCTGTACACAAATGTTTGACATGGCTGTCCCTACTTTGCAGTGGTGCCACAGACCAGCACTAGCTAACAGTACACCAGCCTGATGTGTGGCATATGTCCTTGCCAATCACATGTAGTATGACATGTCTTCTGCTGATATGTTGAATGACATGCATACATGTTTAACACAATGGTGTCCTTTCAAATATACAGTGAGGTAATGGTGTGCCAATGCAGGGACATGTTATACTAACATGGACCTTCAGCTGTTGCATTGTTGTCAGTCCACAATACAGATATACAGTGACATACTGGAAATTGAGCTGATGTGCATAGCCATTGCAGGGCATCATGTGGCTTCGCTATTGCTATACAGTGTGAGTTACAGACACAGTTCATAGCCATGACTGTGTTCAGATACTATACATATCTAATGTGAAATATGACCCACGTCACTGAGGTGTATACACACTAAACCCTACTGTGGAATGTGTGATGCAGGTCACTGAAGGGTATATAGATGACACCCGTGCACATCTGCAACCATATTGCTGATGCCTGGAAACTATGCCCAGACATGGCTAACTTAGCAGTACTCCATGTCCCACATGCCATCTGTGTACCTCACACAAATGAGGAGCAAGCATGACAGTGATATCTGACACCAGCAAGGTGAATGTACTGTATCTGTGGCCTGATGTGGTTGTATGTGCATGTTGTGCAACACATGTATGTACTTGGATACTGTATAGGTGAATGCTTTCATGCCATGACATACTCATGAAGTTCAAGACATGTCATGTGGTGGTTTGATGTCATGCCTACAGAAGCTGTGCACAGGCCTGTATGATGTTTAGTGTTTCACATCTGCAATTTCACCATTACACAAAGGCCATAGTTGTATTGTGTCGGGCCAATATACAACAGGGTGTACACACATGTACATCACCTCTATTGTGTGTGTTGCTTCATGCCTCTGGCCATCCTCCATGGCCATGTGTAAACATGTTTTGTCCAATTGGTGTGATGGGCATCTATTGCACATGTCAGTGTTGTCCCATATGGCATACACCCATAGATGCCATATGCTCCACTGAGGACAGGGTTATGCAGACAAAGGGTGGTATGTTTGGGATGTGAGTCATCATGTTTTGCAGGATAGTTAAGCAGTGTTGCAGTCAGCCCACTAAATGTCATGGACATGTCAGATAGCACATCACATTGTGTGACATTCATCGCAAGGGTATAATCCACAAGGGTGAATCCTGTGGGCTGGTCATACTCCAGCTCCAAAACATTTAGAGTGTGTGCACTCATATGCTCTCTGTATAGTACTATTTGTATTCCCCACATGTGTAATGCTAATCTGTATTACATGTCCCTACAGTGAGCCACACCTCCACCATTGTATTCACAGCTGTCCACACATCTGGCAATGACAGTTTGTAAGGTTTAGTGTAGGTGTTTTATATAGTCTTCAATTATTCCACATGGGTAATCACTGTGATGCATTGCAGGTCTGACCTGTATATATTAACAGGGCCACCATACATTATGTGTATGTGTGTTAAATGGCCACATGGCAGATAGCATGCAATTAATATGATCTGTGCATTATCGAGCCTGATAAATAATAACAATCTCACCTGAAACAGGCTGCTGTCACTGCGAAATGCCAGCGGTACCTAAATAGGAGTGTCACAGTAGTAAGATCATTATCCACACCTGTGTGATAGCTACAGGGTGCAATGTGCATGTTAGCACATAAGCCAGTGCAATAGACTATACTGTGGAGTATGCATATCTGTGCATACATAGAGTAGCAAACTATGGTATGTGGCATTTGTGCATACATGCTTTGCATATGATGTTACATTACATATTGTACAGTAACACATGTAACTATATGAAATATAGTTGTGTTATATGTGCAGTAGTGCCTTACCAGGCAACTCCAGGCTCAGTGGTTGTGAGACACCCACCTCCACAAGCTTGTGGATGGAGTTCTGCAGGTGTCCCCAGGTTGGCCAGTAGCTCCTTGGTATGTGTGAGTGGGGGCTGGGTGAGTAGCCCCCCACCTGTTGCACCTTGTTCCCTGGCAATTGCATTTGCACGCTGTTTTACCCATCTAATGATGTCGGTGCAGTGTCGGCACACCTGCTGATAGGTGCAATTGTGGCCGCCAACATCATTTACCCTCCTGTGCAGTTCCCCCCACTGGGCATTCCACTGCTCTGCATCCTGTGGCACATGGCTGAAGAGTGTTACATGGTTGTAGAGGAGGCATAGAATGAGGACCTCATCCTCCAAGCGTGTGTATGGTGGCAGCCTGGCACGTGGCATACCTGGAAGATATAATGATGGAGACAGGTCACAGTAGCTCACAGAGAAGTACAGACGTACAGCTGAACATACATGTATATCACATTTATTAAGATTACAAATATGTCTTTGCAAATCTACATGACACTAACACCACTGACATGTTTAACTCACACACATTTGACACATACTGGTGATTTGATGTTATCACCATATATGTGTGTGTCAAGTGATGACATCGCTCATACTCCATGTGGATGTTGTCTTGATTTGGGCATGTCTGTTTTCCTGTACTGGTGTCTTTACCTATCAGCACATGCCTGGATGTGTTCACATTAATGCAATAGACCTTAATGCTGTGTATATGTCACATATATAGTCATACACAGCCTTAAGGGACATGATCTGTGACCCTGCAGACTTGCTCATGGAAAGTTTTACATGTATGTGTTTGCCATATACATCTACATGGCACTGTACAGCAGTTTAGCATCCTGTCATGTATTACCTGTGTTGCACATGTGAAACACATGGGACAATGGCTAGCTTGATGGTATTTGCAGGATTGGATATCAGCTATAGCATGTATGCTCATAGTGAACTAGTAGGCTATATGCCCTGGGCCATTTATGAGCCTAGGCTGAAATGTTACCTAGCTGTAGCCAACAGACAGTTAAGTTACAGTGGCCAGTTCAAGAAGTGCCACAGAACTGATCCACAGGGTTACTGATATATTTGCCGTGCGGTCATCACACCATGTCTTAAAGAGGGGCAATGTGCAGCTTTGCTGGACAGGGATGCATAGTATGGCAGGAGTATGTAAAGTGTATGGGACAGGGATCTGTCAGGCATGTTGTGATCCTTGTACTAGAAAGGTGGATGTCCATGAAGTATGTGTTTATTTGGAATCAAGATGTGTAAGTGTAGCATGTCCAATATCTCTGTGTTGGACATGGCTTTATTCAGGGTAGGCATCATGCTAAATAGTGGCGCTAGGGATTGGGAAGGCCAGTGTAGGCCATCTAAACATGGCCAATGACCGTTAAAGAAAATATGTGATCTATTATGGGTCACTTGAGTGTTGAGTATGGCTGAACAATGATCTATATATTCATGGATGGCACCCTGTCATGATTAGAGGTGTAACTTATGACTACCTGACTGGTGTGGTGAAATAACTATCAAAGGAAAGACTACTGTATAGCTGCATCCCATACACACACAGTTTCCATTATGTTGACCGCTGCCTAGGTGGTAGTTCATGGGTACAGGATTTTTAACATAGGGGATGACAATGCAATACTTAGTTGTCAGATTGTGGCCATAAGTCACACACCACACATCTGACCCACAAAGGCCCTTCTGTATGCTGCCCGCAGCACTCATTGAGTCAACTATTGCTCCTAGTTCATAGTCATTTGCAAACTTCAATAGGCAGATGCCTTCTGTGTTAGTCTGTGTGGTATAGATAACAATGAGGGGGAGTACCAGGAATTAACCCTGTATTACTGTAGCTGGCACTGGTTTGATGTGCGTGTATTAGTCATACACCTTCTGTAGTGTTGGGTCTGCCAGCAGTCCAGTTGTCAACCACTCCTGTGACATAGGAATATGCACCTAGTTTACTGGGTGTAGCTGGAACACAGTATGGGTGATGGTGTCCTAAGACCTAGCAAGGTCATGATATGCTGTGTGAATCAAACTTACTGTCATCTACATCTGTACTGACTACATCAAATAAGTTGATCAAGGTTCATGGCCTTACAGACCAGACACAGCAGGGTAGTAGTGCACTATTTCCCATTCTCAGTGGTGTCTTCTCCTTTGTGGGGTGTGATACCTGTTGTTGTGCAACATTCAGTGTGTACACAGCCTGACATGAAGCTATGATTGAACATGATGTGTATGTGGAGAGCAAATTGTTCTGACATTTGTGTAGGATACACCCTAGGATATTGACAGGTCCCATGCAAGCTGTATGTATGGCTTTAGAGAGTGCAGCTTGTACCTGCATAGTTGTTATTACAGGGGCTTTGTAGTGTACATGGATGTATAAATATGTGTACCTGTTGGGGGGATGGTGAGTGTGGCTTTAGGTTATCCAAGACGCTATCTGGATGAACAGGTGCTATTTCTGTAGGTGCAGTACCTCTCATGCCCTAGTGCTGTTAAGCACGGCAGGTCTTGTTGTTGCCATTACAATTTATGACACAGCTATAGAATGCTCTGTGGTTGGCCACATAATATGTGGCTCATTAGTTTTACAGTAGCTTTGTGTGGCTTTATATGGTGTATCTGCATCTTACTGAGGCTGACCAGGGATCACCTGCACTCATGTGTGTTTACTCTTGCAATAGTTACTACCTTATGTGGTACAGTTTAAGGCAGGGTACCACCGGTTTGCCTTCCTGTTTGTGTTTGGTTGAATCTTGGTTCTGTTTCAATGGCACAATCACTACACTTATGTGAGTGCCTAAAGTGCATTTGTGTAGGATTCAGCATTTGCACATGCATTGTCCATCTGCATGGGTACCATGACAGTCACCACTTTGCTCTTAAGAAGCATAACATTGGCTTTGGAGACTGACTATGGGTAGCATACTGTTAGCCCTGTTTGTGTGACTGTGGTGATCCAGGTCATTGTGGTTGATGAAATCCGACAAGCATTGAGCACAGGTGTTGGTACAGGAGTCTTCCCAGTTCATAATGGGATAGTTGAGAGTAGCCATTATTATGTTTTTCTGTCTCAAACCTAATATTCCCCATTACAGCACAATATGACAGTTGGGAATTCTGAGGCATGGTGGGTTATCTGTCACAAGGTGCACAAAGGTAGTTGCTCAGCATATTGCAACTGAAGTTATGCAAGTGCAACTAGCATGGGGGTGTACATATCCTTCAGGAATATGGACAGGCCTGTGGCCCGTGTGTTCCAATAAAGGATAATGGGCAAGAGGTGAGGTATGTGTTATAACATGGTCATGCAGGGGTGCTCTCTGGAGCATTGAGTCATATCTCAGTCACTGCACAGATATGTTCTCCATGCTAAGGATTGATGTAAGTAAGTCTATATTGAGTTTCTGAAATATATCATTGAGTAGCGAGACCCGCAGTTTATTGCTTGGCTGTCCCTGTTACAGCGGTGGACTTTCACTAGAACTTTGCATCATGAAGGCACTATAGGGGAAGCATGAGCCCTAGCCAGTATCCAGATTCCCAGGGGTGACAGGTGCAGGTCCTGTCTGGCAAAGCATCATGGTCTGTCAACCATGTTATCCCAGGCAGAGAGATACTGGATACCCTTTGAATTACACCAGCTACATTAGACAATTGTGGAATATAATCCTTTTGTCCCTGTACTGCAGTATCATTCTGGCCAATGGCAGAATGCTGCTCAGGCCTTGGGACATACCTGTATTGGCTACAAGACCTGACAGTTCCTACATGTGTGTTTCCATGCAGTCCAGGCTACTTGCATCACAGGTCCTGCACAACAACATGGAATATGCCAGAGCAATGTGTATAGTTCAAAAGGTGGTCTGAGTGTGTGGGTATGTGGCTAATCATGGCAGACAGACAGCTGACAGTATGTTAGCCCTCGTATAGCTTGGGGTGTAACATAGTGCTAGAGTTTGCATTCACAAATAAGTACTGTTGGGCATGTTTCTGGCCACATGTTTTGAGGTGTGGCACAGTTATGCAAACTATGTCATACAGGTTTTGTATTTTGTTGTCTGTCTATTCCAGCTTGGGAGGTCTCTTGCTTGGCCAGATACTTAGAAGCCTCTGTGAATGTGTATGATTTCTGGTGGTATGTGTGGGTGTCCTTACTGTGTTCTGGTAAGGGTATGTGTTGGTTGCGGTAATGAGGTGCATGTGTTAACCTACACCTCATGACTGTCCAGTCCAGTCATGGCTGTAGACTGGACTGACTTCCAGCTTACCCCTATAGCTGAATCCCAGACAATATGTGAGGTGTGGTGTTAGATGGGTTTGGCAGTGTACATGGCATAGAGATTACATTCCCCCAGGATGGCCACATACACAAAGTTGACATTAGTAAACACCAGTAGCTGACTAGTGGACATGCCTGTATGAGCATTCAGTACTACAAGTACCAAGTACTGTATTCAGTTTACGTATTGCTTATGAAGATGTTTTAGACAGTGATGCTCACATGTAAATATTTGTGTTATGGACATGACAACACTGGCTATTACAGAAACATTGTAGCTACTTTTAGCAGCAATCCTCCTCTGAGGAGTACATCACATCCTGATAGTTGATTACAGATGATGCAAGTGTCAACAGGTCTTTACTCACATATCCACCAGAACCATGAGCTCTGTTGGGCATGGATACCCCTCCCCAAACAGAGTCAAGTATCAATAGACTCTGCTGCCACTATCAACATGATTAGGATATAATCAGATAGTGTAAGCCATCACCTATGAAGCAGCTATTACACATGAGCAGCAGTCTCCTACATCTTACACTCCTACTGCAGATGTCACACTGGAGTTACAGATGATATGCAACCTGTTTCATTACCAGTACTGTGCACAACCTTACATACAGTATTTGCAAGTGACTGTTAGGTTGGCAATGAGAGGTTCGGCTACACAAACCTGAAAGTTCAACCAGTGTGTCTCTACTCTCAGTATCCACTCTATGTAGGTGTGCACGTAGCCATTTGGGCCAGCCCTGTAACAAGGGTCACTGCACATTTGCATAACATATACACATGCACAGCAGTAATTGCTTGCAAACAATATTAGTGAGGTGGATATTACATGTCTTATATGCATGGATAGTTACATAGCTCTTCCAATGTTCTTTGCTATCATGCTGCTAAACTGTCAGATGAATACAAGTCATATGTATCATGTTATTGAGTATTGTAATTGCCGATAGACATAACTAATGTTTGCATAACATAACAGAAATGCTATGTAAAATGGAATACAGATCTGTCTAAAATACTGTACATTACACAGTTATTGGCACAATATCCCACAATGCAAATCATATTTGCACAGTAAGCCCACCTTTGACATGTTCATCTCACTAATACACCCATACTTATGTCTACTGTTACAATATATTAACATACACTATCCCCTGTTATAGCACATACTTGTTGGACCAACTCTGACACTGACAGTGGCTGGAAAAGAATTGGTGAATTCCAAGCCCATATATATCATCCCTTATATATATCATCCCTTGTGGTGTATGAGGAGTTTGCCTTGTGACCTACAGCAGTACACACATAGAATACTACAAGCATAATTACTGCTCAACAATACATCGCTACAAGATAGCTATTTCCACTATATGCATTGATTACACTGTAATTATTACAGAACAGGTACTACATACACAGACATACTAACTGTTATACATACCTTCTTAGTGATTAGAGGTGTTATTGACTGGTATATTAATCGTTTTCGGTTTGTGTTTCGATCTTCTGTTGGGTATTTTGTACTATTCTGCAGGTAGATACAGATGGTTTGAATGTATGACAAGGCATCCTTTTATAGTTAGAGATCAGTAACATGTGCTATCCTGATCACCAATTGGTGTTCCACAGTAGTTAATTACATGCACATCAGCTGTGCAGCTACTCCCTTAGCCAATACCATGGCAACGGTGGAGTATAATTGAGTACTCCACTTGGGTGTTGTCCCTTTGCCTTACTTGTGAGGAAGACAGCCAGGAAGTGTTGTTTGAAATCTCTTCCAACAGCTGTATGGAGACAAACAGAAATATATTGTGTGTAATGCCTAGAAGATTTGGTCCACATGCGAGTACTGCTGTTATATTTCTGAACATTGCTACTTGTGTAGGGTTTGTCTGTACCTAATACTTCTGCGTATGTTTCAGTCTGGCCAGGATGTTTGACCAGCTCATGGCTGTATGGCTATGCATATAATGTTAGGGGGTTTACAGTGTGCTCACCAGACATCTTTAGTTTGTTGTAAATGTGTATCATACTGTGCTGGTAAACAGTAATTGGTAACACTTCCTGGTGTAATTACTTAAAACCCTCTGAAACAGGATTAGTTCAAACCCTGTAACATCAGCAGCTGTTCCATTGTATAACAGCAACTATTTCACATAGGGCCATGTTAGTGTGTCTGTCCAGGTATGTTATGGTTTCAGCAGATATCGTACAGTGGGTGAATAATTGGTTATGGTATGACAGTATGTATTGCTTTAATTAGTTTGGGTGTGGGGGAGATGTTGGTGGGTGTACATAGCAGATGCAGGTGTGTAGGAACTGCTTTTATACATATTCTATATGTGTGTGGGGGTTCTTTCCCTATGTGAACACCAATCCCTTAGTGGACTAATACTTTGGTAATTGCAGGTTGATTCATTAAGGCACTGTTAAATGCTTCCTGTATAGCATGCAGGTATTGTTAGTCCTTTGGCAATACATCAGAATGTAATAAAGTTTTGCTACATGAAAGATGTCTGTGTATTTCTGTCATGGATATTTGCAGTCATTGTAGTTGGG
>NC_056735.1:225853106-225875606 GCF_019279795.1 Protopterus annectens | reverse complement strand
ACCATGAAACATGTATAGAGCTCAGATGGCTTAGTAGTAAGTCCCATGACTATTGTGTGCGTGGTCCAGGCTTCAACATGTGCGATGATTTAAAAATGTGTTTTACTCCAGAATAAGGCTCATTTAAGCGGTTGTAAGCATGTTTAAAAGTATTTGTGCGACATTAAAGCAGCAGTTAAACTTTAAAACTTATAACCTGTGCGCGCATACATGGCCACATCTGCTAACTACTTAGGATATATACATTTCAGTGAAGTAACATCTCACTACGTGCTTACATAACATTACATTCTCTGTTGACTTTACCCTCCAGCACACATGGCTATTTTAAATGTTTATTATACTGAAGAATACTACCTAGATATGCAAGCTGTGGTTAAGGTATACTTTTTAACATGAAAAACATCTCTGACTTTATTGGGATTTGAACCAGGAATGCACAGATACTATGCAAATGCTGTAACCATTACACCATTGACATTAACGTTGCTTCTGCTTATTTCCTATTTAAATGATTTCTATGTGTAAGCTAGGCTAAGCAAAGGGCGGAGGCGCCCAAACCCACTGAGCTTCACTTACTCTTGAAATAAAAACATAATAAATGAAATGAGAGACTATAAATTAAATTCCTAACTACATTAGGCATAGCTCCTCACTGATACACTTCAGGAGAAACCCTGATGTGTGAATGAGTAACAGAATATACACCCCTGGGATCATGTGTCCCAGAACCATACAGCCAGGGGTGGGGGAGCCCCTCCAGTTTTATAGCTGCAAGACCTGTTGGGGAAATTAAATGGTGTTGATGTTTCATGTTAACATGCCCTCTTTAGATCACTAAGTGCCCCTATCACCCTCCGCCACCCCAGTCCTCAACAGCTTCCGGCAACTCTGCCTGGAATCACTTCATTGGTTATGCTTGACAGAGGCTCAGTTACTTCATCAACAGTGCGGAGAAAGCCAACACACTGTAGCTATGCTTCTAAATGCCCTTGGGCAGATAGCCTACTACCTATCTGCGAACCTCTAAAGTGCAGGCCATTACAGACATAATATGTGAATAAACAGAGCTTTTAGATCACAATATACAGTGAAAAATCACAATGTAGTCAGAAAACAGTTAAGTACAGCAAGAACATACAGAACACTGATACTTAATCACTCCAAAAGCCTATCTTGGAAGCTAGAAGACTTGTATATGTTTAAGGCTTTCTATTGCTTACCAATAGATTACCTACAGGAAAGATGAGAAACAAGCACAGATGGGTAACATGCATGCAACGATACCATACCGGCTTGCATGTGTCAGCCTTAGGCTTTGGAATACTGGCCAAGGCTATTGGCGCCCACATGGTGCCTTTTTTAGGCAAGTCTCAAAGGTGATTCCCACCTCCGTAAACAGCACAATAGCGGAATCATTGAGGGTTATGCTACTCAACGCCAGGGGTTGTAATCACAATATGCACGCACTCGCAGCACTCCTCTGTATGGACAACGTCGACATCTGTGCAGTGACTTGAGACATGTTTTAAGGCTCCTGAGAGCACACCAGCACTACTGTACTACAACCCATACCACACATTTCGGCCACAGAACATGGACTGACACAGACATGGAGGGGGTGTATCCATATTCATCAGGGATACCTACACCTCCAGGTTAGTGGAGCAGCAAGATACCTCTGAGATCATCCATGTGCAGTTACATCAGCCACAATTGCAATGCAAACTGTGGCCTGCTACAGATCACCTTCCATGACCCAGGACCACCACTCCTCTTACCTGGAGACAGTGGAAAACATGACAGCCCTACCGAACAGCCTGGTATTGGTCGATGTCAACTACCCTACCATTAACTGGGAAATGTACTCAAGTACTCACTTCCAGGCCCAGCGCTTCCTGGAATTTATCACCTCATATGCCCTGTGTCAAATGGTAAACTCCCTAACGAGAGGTGGAAACATACTAGAAGTGGTAATCACCAACATGGGCAACAGGTGCACCACAGCAGAGGTAAACCAGTCACTGGTTAATAGATCAGACCATGGACTTTTCACTGATGATTTCCACACACAACCATCTCCCCCACCCAAGGAAACCACAGTGAATACCTTTCCTACAGCTAAATTCACACTACTAAAGACAGAGGTGGGAGGTTTCACAGCCCCCATGCTAAGGGAAAACACTGCTCAAGATACAGAAAGATTTACAAATGCACTCTATAAGCACCTACAAGGATGTATGGATCATGCCATCACTGGTAAACCAAGACTCACTCCTCCTAGACAAGGACACCAGTCTGGTGGACCCCTGCAATAAACAGGCTATACAACAGAAGTAGGACAGTAGTCCAGAAAAACAGCAACACCCAAGAAGGGCAGACATCCATGACCAGTATTAGTAAGAAACAGAGGTCCCTCATGAAATCATCCAAGGCTAAAATCAACAGGAAAATAGGCAGGGATTCGAAAGATAACCACAAAGCCTTCTTTGGCTATGTCAAGGATATAAGTGGTAACACACAGATTTGCACTGTGCTAGTGCAATATAGTACAAAATATACTGACCCTACTGATATCGCCAACATACTTTCAGATACATTCAGTACAAACTTCACCCCCTAAAGAGCCCACAACAATACCCATAAAGTACAGTATCCCAGACATCAGAGACACACAGGTAGAAACGGCCCTCTCAGATGGCAAAACACAGCATCAATGGAGGCAGACAGTGTCTCAGACTATATCTTGCAAACACTACAAGACAAACTAACCCCCCACCTAATTAAGCTTTTCAACCTCAGCCTCTACACAGGCTACATGCCCATACAATGGTGCATAGCAATGGTTATTCCATTCCACCAAGGTGGAACCACAACTGACCATGGTAACTACCACCCCATAAGCCTGACTAGCCTGGTCTGCAAAGCTATGGAACACATCCTCATGGCACTCATTGACATAGACATTGGTAACCTCCAAACACTTGACCCAACCTAGGTCAGATTGGTTGAGTGCAGATCATGCCTACTGAACCTGTTTGACATCTTACAGACAGTCACCAAGACGTTAGATGAGGGGAGAGGTGGTTCACACATGCTACCTGGACCTCACGAAGGCCTTTGACACCATTCCTCACTCAGGTATTACTGATAACCTCACCAGCCTGTACATAAACCCATACATCACAGGATGGGTTGCCAACAGGCTTACACCCAGGACCCACATGGTAAGACTAGCAGCCTCCAGGTCCAACTCTTAACCAGTCACAATTGGTGTCCCACAGGACTCAGTCCTGGGACCCCAACTGTTTGACATATACTTCTCAGAGGTACAGGCAAACACAGGTGGACTACGGCAGACCATGTTTGACAATGACTGCAAACTGGGAGCCATAACTGACAGTCCAGCTGACACAGATATCCTTCAAGGGGCCTCACAGAGACCGACACAGGGTGTCAATGTCATAGACTACAACAGCTAAGTGCCACAAACTGCATGGTCATTCCATTTTGGAAAACTAAACACCCACATATTAACACGTAATTGGCAGCCACTTTAATACAGATGAGGTAATAGGGTATCTGGGGAATAAGGTAGATAGTGATCTCTCCTTTGACAATCATATCTCCAAAGTAGTTAGGACATCCTTCTATGGAGGCCATTTGATTACTAAAGGGTTTGCATCTAGACATACTGAGGTTATAATGCCCCTTTACTCATCACTCATCAGTCCCATCATAGAGAATAATAATCCATTTGGGATGTACCTCAGAAGACACTACCGACAGCTGGAAGGTCCACGAACATACCTCGCCAAGAGGATTACTGGCCTCAAACATATGTCCTAGGCAGCCAGACTGAATAAACTCCTGCTTTACTCAGTGGCATCTCGTTTACTCAGAGATGATCTCTGCTGGCCAACAAAGCCATGTCCAACTCAGGCTTAACGGATATGCTCCACCTATGGGAATCCATGTCACAGTGAGCCACACACTGTAGTGAGCTAAACCTTGCAACAGCAATAACTAGAAGATGCTGGAGGGACAGGTTCCTGTCACAGAAACTCCCCATGCTTTGAAACTACATCCCTAATTACATTATACAGAGCCCCTCACTAACACTCCTCATGAGAAACCTTGAAGAGTGGATGGGGAATAGTAGATACACCCCAAGGATCCTGCCATTGGCTCTGTTTCACAGAGGGGCAGTCAATTAATCAATGGGGTGGCAAAAGCTGACACATTTTGGCTAGGCTTATGAATGCCCTCAGGCAGTTAGCCAAGTACCTACCTATGACTCTATACATACAGTATTAGCACATGCTGATAGCTTAATTTACTGTACAGGTGTTGACTTACCGTGTGCCAATAGCAGCTGTGTGTGCAAAAGGGGCTGCCTATGTTGGATGCACACAGTAGACTGCCTATACATGACAATTTACAGGTAGTCTAGTGTGTGTGCCATCCATTTTTACTGTGTGTGCAGGTGGAGAAAGGTGTCAGTCCCTAGGTGCCTACACTGTCAGTGTGTGTGCTATACATTCCCTCCTTGCCAAGGCATGGGCATACTGGGCATGCCTCCATCTGCCTACTGGGGCTGGCTCAGGGTGTTCACGGTCTGAGTACCTCTGTGCCTGTGGGGCACTTGGCAATGGTGGTGGGCTGTGAGGATCTTCACCATTCTGTCCCTGCTGCAGCTGTTTCCACAAGATCATATTGTGCAGCATGGTGCATACTATGAAGATGTGGGCACACGTGCCTGGAGAGTACCGCAAGGCTCCACCAGATATGCCCAAGCAATGGAACCGTGATTTAAGCATCCCAAACACACACTCTATGATGATTCTGATTTGTGCATGTGCCTCATTATGGCGTTCTTGCATGGGTGTGTGTGCATTTCTGATGGGAGTCATCATCCATGGTTCCAGTGCATAGCCAGCATCCCCCACCAGGTGGCCATATGGGATGTCCCCCCTGGAAAATACCTGATACAGCTGTGAGGCATGCCAGATGTGGGAGTCTTGATAGCTTCCAGGGCTGCCAGCACACACATCCATGATAATGCCCTGGGCATTGCACATGACCTGGCAGTTGATGGAGGGGTATCCCTTGTGGTTTATGTAGTGCCTACCCTGCTCACCGGGTGGTGACTTGATGTGTATGTGCATGCAGTTTATTGCACCCAGTACCTCCAGGTATTCTGCCACATGGTGGAAGAGATGCATATTGCTGGCCAACTCCCCCTGTATTCTGGGGAAGTATAAATGCTCAACTGGCATGTGGTAACATGGCATCCAGGAACTGGTGAAGTACCCTGAATGCTGATGCCTGTGAGATCCCCATGATATTCACAGTTGGCCTTTGAAAGGTACCTGTAGCTAGTATTCTCAGGCTTACACATAACTTCGTATCCACTGGGATGGGTTCCCCTCTGTTTGTTCTGGATCTGAGGCATGGCCGGCACAGCTCCACAAGTTGCTGTAGGGTGTCCCTGTCCACCCTGTAAAGCTCTACTATCTCCAGATCATGTAGCCCCTGGTAGGTTACCCTGGGTCTGAACACTCTTCTCCTCCTCTGGTGCCTGGGGTGGTTGTGAGCATCATCCTCCACACCACCTTCAGTCTCCAACACATGCTGATGGGGCAAAGCTATGGCAGCCCCTAACATGTACATATTAAAAGTTCCCCATCTGTATACATCAATGGTGCAGAGTGTATGGGAATACACAAGTGTAAAAAGTCCACTAGCCAGCAAACGACAACAGAACAACAGCAAAAGTGAGCTGGTATCACCAAACGGATGCACAATAAATGAAAGCCGAATGAAAAGTAAAGTAACAAACTTCTTTAATAGACCATGGCATTGATAAATAGCATTTAGTGCTTTCATCCACAAAAGTGGACTTCTTCAGAATGCCATATTAACTAACAAACAATGAATTTAAAAACTCGTTGGCGCCAAACTCCGCCTTCTTTACAATTGTGCTTTAAAGAAACATCACATGTCAATACAATCACATACAAAGTGTTTGCTACTTTGGTCCACATATAAAAACTGCATAAAATCATCAACTCATCATATAAATAAATAGTGTCAATTACTATTGCTCATAAATAATGCTACTAAAACGTACTAAAAAATGTACTAAAAAATGTGTAGTATTACTGAAAAAGCATATATAATATTACTAAAAAATATACATATACCAATAACTAACTCATAAACAAAGTTGCTGAAAAATGTTACTAATAAATATACATATGTATGTATGTGAGGTTAATAAGGCATGGAATATCACTGTGAATATATAATATAAAATGTAAAATGTCTATGGTAGCACACTAATCATGCTAAGTTGTATGCTGCCAATGAAAATGACAAGAAAAAGAACAGTGTACACAACACTAATTTCTATTTCCATCTATTATCATATATGGTTACAATATTTGTGAATTCCTATCTTGAACCATAATAAACTTAGTACTAATGTAATTCAAAATAGGTTTGATAGTAATTAAGTCATTTAATTCTGGTTTTCTTCCTGCATCTGTAAAAATTTGCCATATTATCTCCTTTCTGTTCAATAAAACTTTGAAATTCCCCCCTTTTGAATCTATTTTCAACTGATCTATAATACCAAATTTGAAAACGTGTTTTTCTCCATTATCGAATGTATGTCTACTTAAAGCATTGTTCATGTCCTTGGTCTTTATACAATGTAAATGATCATATATCTGTCTTTTAAATTGACGTTCCGTTTTCCCTATATAAAAAACAGAACATGCCATGCATTTAGCCAAATATATGATGTTTTTAGTACAACAATTACCCTGTTTACATTTGATAATAGTCCTATTAACATTGTCCAAAGTCATACTATCCGCTTCCAAAATTGCGTGGCACTGGTTACACAAACCACATTTCTTCGTATGGCTATTAGTGCTACGATGAAAACCAATAGGGTGCCGTTGTTCTAATTTCTTTTTTAAATTAGATCCAGTTTTATATAGGAAAACTGGAGACATACCTACAACAGTACTAACTTTTTCATCCACAACCAACATATTCCAGTTTCTTCTCACTATTTTTTTAATATACTCTACATATGGTGAATATTCTAGTATACATGCCCTTCCAAATTTGGTTACATCAGTTGGTTCTATGGTATGTCCCTTTTTATTAAGTTCTCTACCTAATAAAGGAGGAAATTTATTACCCCATTCCCTTACTACATATCTAGAAGTATTATCCAACATAGCACTGGGATATCCCCTAGATTTAAACATAGCACTAATAAATTCAATTTCTCTCACAATGTCAGTGTATTCAGATGTCATCCGGGCTGCTCGTATGTATTGACCTTTGTAAATGTTTTTCATCATATTTCTAGAATGGCAACTTGTAAATTCCAGATAACTGTTCGAAAATTTATTTTTCCGAAATACATTTGATTTGAAACCAGTGTTAGTCTTGGAAATATATATATATCCAAATATGCAATACCATCATCATTGCATGTATAAGTAAATTTCAAAAATGAACTAGATACATTCAAAAAATCAATGAAGGAGGTGACGCAAGTGTGTGTGAGGTGCTTTCACACTTTATACTATTGTGCTATGTATGCTGCTGATGTCATTGGGTGTGTATAAGCAATTCCAGCTGCAGGGTATCTTAATTATGGGTTTTACAGTGAGTGCTGCAAGTGTGGGGCCTTTAGTGTGGAGTTATGCTTGCTTGTCTTGAATTAATCTGTTGCCCTTTAATTCACTTTTATACCAGGATCCCCTCCCATTATCGGCATGCCTCCACCAGCTGTCTTTCTTGTTTTGTATTTTCCCTACCCAGTCATGTGTTGCAAAATGTGTCTTGTAGCTGATATAATGCAAATCTGCTTTGTTCTGCTGTGACACTTTACTGTTTTCTTTGCAGTACAGACCTTCCCCTTTCTTGTTCTGCAGGTAGCTGCTTGCAGCCTTGTTAGCTGTTGTCAATGGCCCACTGTAGGTTCCTAGTTGTTAATTAGTCATTTGTACTCCAATTTCCCTTCTGCGGCATTTCCTTTTTCTTTTCCTATATCCTTCCTGTTTCAGCTCCGGTGTGCACCATGCAAACCAGTTTACCGAGTTTAAGCACGTTTTAATCACCGTTCACATGCATACTCGGTTACCTTGTGTGCTCTCAGCTAACCAAAGCTATAGCCAGTTCAACACACCCCTTTCCTGCAGCTTTGCTTAGCTACGGGACACCGGATTAGCAATGCTCCAATCTGTTTACAGCAAAGGTGACACACCCCTCTATTGATGTCATTTCTATCTCAAGGGCACACCTCGGTGTTATAACGCTACACTGTGAGGTGCATCCTTACACCAGCGAGGAAGCTGTGATTCACTATTACTCCTCTCATTTGCATGGCATTGCCTACTAATTCCTAGCTACCGTGCAAAGCACTGTCACAGCCCCTTAGCAACCCTTGCACCATGGTGTGGTGTAACATGCCTGCCATTGACTATTATGGGAAAATCATGATATATGTTACATTGCAGTTTTATTCTATATTTTTCTATTTTTCTTGCAATCTAGTTTGCGCGTCGCTGCCCTGCTCTTAAACTTCGCGATAGTGCGAAAAATTAAATTAAATGTTATTTTTATATTTTGTACATTTTTTTATGCCAATGGCTATATATTTAGCCATTGGTATATATTAACAATATAATACATGTGTTTGGCCAGCTATCATGGCTCCGATTTTATGTTTGCAAAAATGTAAACTGTTTTTTTACGGTTTACATTTCTGCATGCTTACACTATGCCTGCACCACTTCCTGGATCACTAAGTACCTTAATTTGCATGCTACACTGCTGCAACTGGGGTAATTAGCATACAGGGGCCGGAAGCTGCGTGGGCATAGCGTACGCAGGTAGTGCACGTGGAAACAGCTTGTACCTGGATCGCTCGCCAGCCATATTTGGTGTTGGAATGCCAACGCTATGCCTGCACCTGGCCCAAGCTTCATGAATCCCAGGGCATGTTTAAAAAGATCCAGTGAAACATATTGAGGTTTATATATTGTAAATCAATAGGTAAAATAATTAAAACAATTACTGTATACATCTGTATAATAACATATACAAAGCATTATATATATATATATATATATATATACATATGATAAAATTTACAAAATTTATGAAAAGAACAACAGGTAGATATATATCAAAGGACTTGGTTATAGAGGTGCTTAAGGTGTGATTTATTGTTTGCAATTTCATTAAGTCCTGATGATGTGTGCTTTAAATCTAAAGATGCATTTCAATTCTTCACAGCCAGTTAATTTAATGTCTCCTAGTCTTAATGGTCATGGTTTGACTTTTAGTATAGTAAATTTAAAGGAGACCCACAAGCACAGACTCAAAAAACATGTTTATTTAATCATGGTTTGGTGTTTCCTACATTTTAACACCACTCTGGGATTATTTACAAGTTTTTAAATATTTTTATAAGTAATTTCTGAGTCTGACCACATGGGATATAACATCTTGAAGTGATCCCAATTGTTTAGTCTGCCTCTAGGTATTCCACAATGCAGTGCTTTTCTATAAAAAAATTACAACATGAAGGCCTCTTTCTTCCTAAAGCTCCTGTCACTGTATTGATTTTACATGCATACACTGCTATCTTTCAGTCAGTTTTAAGTAACATTTCATGCCATTCAATGACTACTTAAAACACAAACAGTGCAAATGCCACAAAACAGAAATTCAAAGTGCTTTTACTGCTGCTTCTTTTTAGAATGGCTAAATTGCAGTCTTTTGTGATGCCTGAATTGTACTACTTTGACTCATCTCCCATCCCTTCACACCAAACTTCCCTAGCTGTCAAAGTGCTAAGGGTAATTTGAGCTGTTACCTGCTGTGATTGACAGCTCACAGCAGAAGACTTGAGTCATGTAATGTTTCCTTGTTCTAGCCTTTACTTTCTGTATGGGTAGGGGAAGGACCAGGCAGCTGTGGCATCACAGTATGGGTGGGTTTTTAGGACGGTCATGGCGATGTTAGTTTGGGGAGGGAATTGGCCAGAAAACTACCTGTATTCATTGGCTTTGATGACATAAATGAATTTGGTGACTGCAGCAAGCTTTTCCAGGGCAGGATAAAAGTTTTTTGAAAGTGAAACCACCACAGTACGGTAAGGTACAGTTCTAGTGGAGAGAAACAGTAGATTTAAAATATTTTAAATGCTGTATATTTGTTTATTTATAACATAGACTATAAATTGGGAGAAAAAGGACAGAGAAGCTGCACATTTAATAATATAATCCTGTTGTTGTCCTTTAAAGGTATGTGTTGTATCGGTTTCAGAAGTGTGTTTATAAAGTGCATTAGTCAAAACTTTTCTGTTGATATCAGATATATGCTGGCTAATCTTCTCTTTTAGTTTTCTGTTTGTCTTACCTATATAATATGCCTTACATATACAACAAGATGCATAGCAGACAATGTTTCTTTTGTTATAATTACCATATATTCTAAGGGTAAAAGCAGGGGTGCCGAAAGCTGTTGAAGGCTGGGGGAGGGGCACAGAGGGCAAAAGCGGCACATAGGGATTTAAAAAAGGCACATTTTTAAAATATATTTACTACCATTACAAGACCATCAACGTGATGCAAGCTAAGTTTCATGAAGGATAATTACACATAAATTTCTTAAATTAGAAATTAAGCCAACCTGTGTTGATATGAGTTGGTATGTGTCAAAGAAGCAGTGACAGTACTGTTAAATCAAGCTTGCTATTTTTAAATATGTTACCCATTTCTGTACAACTTATCAGTGGGGAGTAATTAGCTAACAAAAGTACTTGATGCAGTATTTGACCTGCATAGAAAAAACTGCAATAGGTTTGTAAGCAGGGATGCAGCAGATCTATTTCTGACCATAGAACTGACAACATACCATGCACTTTATATTGTTCAGCTGTAAATATGCAAACTGTAGTACTGCTAAAGCTTGTGTGCTTGCTACTTCATAATATAGTTTACAGTGGGCTGCCAGGACTGTGGTCAGAAATAGAAAAACACAAAGTCCCATCTTATATTTTACTTGGCATGCAGTAACAAAAGTGGGGGAAAATAAATACTAATAACTCAGAAAATAAAACCACTGCATGAAGTTCAAAACAACCGTAGTTTTATTAAATACAATTAAAATAGACTTGGTGCTTTCACCCAGTATGCTAAGGCATCATCAGCATCAAATTCAAACACTAAAATGACTTCCTATATACCAAGTACATTCATCATTTCCTGTCTGTTTTGCTTTGAAAACAATTTTTCTTTAAAAAAAGCAATGTTAAAACATTCCACATAACATAATAACTTTTCTTAAAAAAACATAAAACCTTTTGGGAACTTATCAGCCAGGATACAACTGTAGCAATTGTGATGGTAACAATATATATTAAAATGTTTTTGCTCTCCGTTTCAAAATACATGCTATTGAGATGTTCTCATAAATACCTGGTTTATTCTTGGCTTTCAAAAGTAATTGCTATTCTGTTTCTTTTATTTGTAAATCTAAATCCGTGTCACCACCCCTTCCTTCAATTAATACTCTATCTAAAACAAAAAATATAAACGTTTTGGTGTTAATGCATTCATCACTGTGCATATACAGGGTACTACTCAGCTTCTGTTTCTTAATGTCCCTGTTATGCTCTTCTACCCTCTCTGTTAAATGTCTTGTAGTCTTGCCTACATAAAAGGTTGGACATGAAACACACGTAGCCACATAAACTACAAATTTCATGTTACAGTTACATACATCAGGGCACTGCAAATTTCTGTCAGATGTTATAATTTCCATATAGGGACCATCATTAATAAACCTACATGATCTGCATGCACCACATTTGTACATTTTTTATCTATATGCTGCACTCGCTCTTCCTTTATTTTCTCCAACATTTCTTTTATATTTGTTCCTCTACTGTATACTATTTTAGGTCTTTTATCTAGTTTTTCTTTTAAGTCATTATCAAAAATGTTTTCCCATAATGAACACATTTGTCCTTAATAGTGTTGAATCTTGGTTGTATTGTATTACCATAACGTCATGACCAAGCTTTCCTTCTTGTGTGGTATTGCCTCCACTTTTGCCTCCTTTTAAAATGGGAACAAACCTAGTGGCCCTATTTTTTGTCACCTCTTTTCGTGTTGACAATAATAAATGAATAGAGTGCCCCCTCTCCTTAAACATCCCAATTAGGGTTGGCATTGCTTCATTAAATTTCCTGTCATCACTCACCAGCCTCAAAAGTCTAACCATTTGTCCTTTTACTACGCTTTTCCACTGGTTGCAAGGGTGACAACTGTCAAAGTGGAGAAGTGTATTTACATATGTCTTCTTTCTTGAAATGTTTGAGGACAGCTCACCACTATTAACATCTTTGCTCAATAATATATCCAAAAAGTCCATTTCATGCCTATGCACCCTGTTAAGTGAATTTCAAAACTCCTGTGGTTGCATTTATATATTCAATAAATTCAGTCACCTCTTCCTCATTTCCCTTCCATAGAATAATTATCACATCCAGAAACCCATGGTATGTTAAGATCTTGGACATAAAGTGGGAGGAGAACACATATCTTTTTTCCCATTCTATTAATACCAGGTAGGCAAACACCAGTGCACATTTCACACTCATTGCCACACCTGAAGTCTGACTGAAATACTCTCCTTCAAACCACAGAAAAATATTTTTTAATACTGTTTCCATTAAATCCACCAACAGATTCACTTTAAACTGCTGCATAACGCCATCCTGTGCTAAGCAATCCGAATAAAACTCTAAACCTATTTCATGTGGTATTACTGAAAATAGGTTAATCACATCCACAGTAATAAACAAGTAATCTTGATCAAGATTTGCCATTCTCAGCAGTTCTAAGGAATGCCATGAATCTCTTAGCACATGAGTTTTCGTATTCAAAACTGGTTTTGAATAATAATCAATGAAGGCTGCTAGGGGTTCTGTTTTTGAGCCCCTAGCTGCCACTATTGGGCTGAATGGGGGTCTGTCTGATTCTTATGTATCTTAGGTATCCCAAATATTGATGGAATAATGGGATTTTCTATCCTAAGATACTCAAGTTCAGCAGCTGTTATAGAACCTTGATACAAGGCATCGAACAACAAATATCAATTTTAGCACACGCTCTGGTCACTTCATTTATTGATGCTTTTTCATAGGTGTTTTCATCATTCAACAGTTCATACATTTTGCATGTGTAATCTATGTGCTTCATGGTAACTACCCCCTCCCTTATCAGACTTCATCACTCTGTAGTCTCTATTCCTAGACAGTTCTTTCAAAACTTGTTTTTCTTCCCTAGTTAGATTAGCATGTGTCAAGTTACTTGTTTTTAAAGTGTGTCGAAATTCAATTTCACATAGATGTTCAAACATGTGTACTATGGGATTATTGGGTGGCATAAAAGTACACTTTCGCTTCAAAATTGTAGCTCCCATCTCACTCAAACCATTGTTTAACACTGTCACAGCATTCACATCTTTATTAATAAAAAGTAATTTCTAATTGAGCTGCCTTGTAAACAATCTCAAGTTGGTTAATAATTTCTCTATATCTGTTTTATAATCAGGAACAAAACTGAAGCTTTTTCCTTAATAATGTTGCATGTTCTTTTTTGATGTGAAAATTGTATATTACTTCATTAAAACAATTTGTAACATGTTCTTGCATGCCATTATTCAAGCCATCAATACTTATGCTGTTACATTCAATAATTAGTACACTGCTTTCCCTCTCATTCTCCCCCTCCCCCACTGTCTCCCTCTGGAAGAATGTCCTCTGGATGCTTCCTGATAGGGGCCATTCTGTTGAGGAAATCGCAGTTGATTCCTCAGATGTTCGGATTGTCTCAATGGGGGTGGGTGCTCTAAAAAAGAAGCATTCTCCTCATATTGAATGTCATTCACCTCAGTATTATAATTGTTGTTAACATTCTCAATCATGTCATCTCTATCACTAGTGTACTGTTCATATGTGTATGTGGGGGTTCAGGGTACGCTTTATGTTGGGAATAATCTATTTTGTCCCTTTGTAGCTTGTTATGCTTCCTCTTAACATTGTCTGCCACAAACTTCTCCATATTTTTAAAAACATTATTGTAACTCTCAACAACTTCAGTAAACAATAAATCATTGGTTATACTTTCATTTAACGTTAATATCATTTTTTTGTTTAACAAGCTTGCATTCATTGTCCCTAATAATAATGTTCATAAGTTCAAAACCTGTTTTGTCAAATAGTTCTAGTAGCTCTTGATGCATGACAAAGCCCTTTTCTGTTCCGAATGGAAACTTCCAGGTATATAGCCCTTTAGGAACTTAATTCATTTGAATAGAATGTGCCAAAAACTCATTGTCAAGTTGCAAGAACTTAAATTTCTTGCTCAAATGCTCTAACGTTGCTATTTGTGTGGTTAGGGAACCCATTTTTCTTCCTTGTTGCTGCATCTGCATGGGAAAGGTAAAAAAAACAAAACAAAAACTGGAGTTTGGAATAAACCATTCAGTCAATTATTCACGGGGTGGTGGACTGTATATTCCTCAAAGAAGTACATCCAGGTATCTCTCAGTCGCATTTCTTTTCAAACTAGCTCACAATTCAAGTATAGCAAAGGCCATTCCTCCACCAAAGTTTCTAAAGATTTGGTTCGCTCCATGATGCAGGGTTTGAAAAAAACTTAGAACCAAAAGAAACTCCTCACACTACACTTTTTCATCCTCTAATAACTCAGCAAGTAAAACCACTGTACGAAGTTCGAAACGACTGTAGTTTTAATAAATACAATTAAAACAGACTTAGTGCTTTCACCCAGTATGCTAAGTCATCATCAGAGTCAAATTCAAACACTAAAATTACTTCCTATATACTAAGTAGATTCATCATTTCCTGTCTGTTCTGCTTTGAAAACAATTTTTCTTTAAAAAAAAATGTTAAAACATTCCACATAACATAATATCTAAAATTTTTCTTAAAAAACATAAAACCTTTTGGCAACTTATCAGCCAGGATACAACTGTAGCAACTGTGATGGTAACAATATATATTTAAATGTTTTTTGCTCTATGTTTCAAAATACATGCTATTGAGATGTTTCATTAATCTCTGGTTTATTCTTGGCATTAAAACGCAATTGCCATTCTGTTTCTTTTATTTGAAATCTAAGTCTAACACAAAAAATCTAAACTTTTTGAATAATGCATTCGTTACTGTGCATATGCAAACCCAGAGGCTCCCTTCACTCTGGAATAAAATCCCAGTCCAGGTTAGGCAGAGTCCTTCATTGACTCTCTTCAAGAGGAATCTTGATGAGTGGATGGGGCATCGTAGGTTTACCCCGGGTATCACTTCTGTGTCACTGTTAGACAGAGGCACAGTATACTAACCTTGAAAAAGGGCATAGCAAAATTAATTTAAAATGGGTGGCGAAAGCCAAACACACTCTGGCTAGGCTTATAAATGCTCTAGGGCAGATAGCCTAGTATGAACCTATGAACCTATGAACAGGGCACTAATCAGCTTCTGTTTCTTGATGTCCCTGTAATGCTCTACTATCCTCTCTCTCTCTCTCTCTCAAATGTCTTGTAGTCTTGCCCACATAAAAGGCTGGGCATGAGACACACATAGCCACATAAACCACACATGTCATGTTACAGTTACTTACACCAGGGCATTGCAAATTTCTGTCAGATGTTATAATTTCCACATAGGAACCATCATTAATAAACCTACATGATCTACATTTCCACATTTGTGCAGTTTTGATCTGTATGCTCCACTCGCTCTTTCTTTATTTTGTCTCCATTTCTTTTATATTTGTTCCTCTACTGCATATTATTTTTGGTCCCTTACCTAGTTTTTATTTTAAGTCATTATCAAAAATGTTTTCCTATAATGAACACATTTTTGTCCTTAATAGTGCTGAATCTTGGTTGTATTGTATTACCATAACATCATGACCAAGCTTTCCTTCTTGTGTGGTATTACCTCCACTTTTTCCTCCTTTTAAAATGGGAACAAACCTAGTGGCCCTATTTTTTGTCACTTCTTTTCATGTTGACAGTAACAAATGAATAGAGTACCCCCTCTCCTTAAACATCCCAATTAGGGTTGGCATTGCTTCATTAAATTTCCTGTCATCACTCACCAGCCTCGAAAGTCTAACCATTTGTCCTTTTACTATGCTTTTCTGCTGGTTGCAAGGGTGACAACTGTCAAAGTGGAGAAGTGTATTTACGTATGTCTTCTTTCTAAAAATGTTTGAGGACAGCACACCAGTATTAACATCTTCTCTCAATAATATATCCAAAAAAATCTTTTAATGCCTATGCACCCTGTAAGTGAATCTCAAAAATCCTGTGGTTGCATTTATATATTCAATAAATTCAGTACATCTTCCTCATTTCCCTTCCATAGAATAAGTATCTCATCCAGAAACCTATGGTATGTTAAGATCTTGGACATAAAGTGGGAGGAGAACGGATATCTTTTTTCCCATTCTATTAATACCAGGTTGGCAAACACATTTTGCACCCACTGCCACACCTGAAGTCTGCCTGAAATACTCAGGCAAGAAAATGACCCTCAGTAGAAACAGAGGTAAATCCCAGAGATGAAATAAGAAATCCAAACCAACATGTAGCTAGACACGATCCTTTAATAACACATAAAGAAATCAACATGCACAAAGCACCTCAGACTAAGAGCCTTCGCCTGCTAACAGTCAGGCATCATCAGAGTCATATTGGTGCAGTTCAAAATGCATTTAAATAAGGAATCAAGTACTGACATCATATCCTGCTGGTTTAACATGTAGAAAAGACCTGAATATTTAAATTCTTAGCATAGAAATTTTTTAATATATAAAAATGCTAATTGTTAAAATACACGTACAGATACTTTGAATAAATTAAAATTAACTACTATTTTTATATATACACATATATAATACCCTAAAACTACAACTCTTACTACTAAGACACTTGTGAATTAAGATGCATTTTTCAGCTGATATTGAAATACATAGCATGTATTTCAAAAACATTTTTTGATGTCTTTCAAATATTTTGCAAACACTTTAAGCATGCTAAAACACACTTCTTTTACAGACTTATATACATTGGGCCCTCATTTTTAATACATCAGCCATGGAAATGGACTCATTAATGCCTGACTTAACCTTGGCATTTAGCCTTAGTTGCATTCCATTTCCTTCACCTGCAAACACAGATCCTGGTCACCTCCCCTGGCATCGGTGTATACTCTGTCTATTACAAAGAAAATAAACTTTTTTGAAATTAGCACAAACAAGACTATGAGTGTATAAAGCACTGGTTGTTTTTGCATTTCTAATGTCTCTATTGTGCTCCATGATTCTCATATGCAACCTCCTAACCATCTTCCCCACATAAAATGCGGGGCATGAGGTGCCTGTAGCCAAGTATACCACTAATTTGGTGTTATAGTTGCAGTGCCCTGGACACCTCAAAGTCTTATCATAAGAATCTACCTGAACATACAATCCATCATTGGTGAACCTGCATGTTGAACAACTTCCACACTTGTGCATCATGGATACTAACAAATTCCTAGTCATACCAGTGTCCTTTTCTAAAATCTCTTTGATATTCCTGACCCTGCTAGAAACCACTTTGGGCCAAGGCCAAGTCCATTCTGAAGGTCAGCATCAAATATACCTTTCCAAGCTCTCCTGATACTTCGTCTTAAATCAGGGGCATCATGATTGTATGGAACAACCATAGCATCAAACTTGTTTGTATCATGCAAGTTGCTATCCAAATTCATTCTACCAACACATTCATCCCCAGAATTATCCAAACTAATCTTCTGAATAAGTCTAAATTTAGTAGTCCAATTTTTAATGACCTCCTTTCGAGTGTCAAGCAAAAGCTTAATAGGGTATCATCTTTCCTTAAACATTCCTATATTTTTTTAAAGTTCCTTGCCAAAAATCTAAATCTCAACTCACCAATCTGGATAGTCAAACCATCTGACCCTTCACTATACTCTTACATTGATGTTCCGGGTGGCAACTATCATAACGTGTATTACTATACGTTTCCTTTCTAAATATGTTTGAAATTAATTCTACTGAGTTGTTGCCTTTAGTTAATAGAATATCAAGGAAATCTATTTTCTGGGCATGAACCCTATAAATAAATTTCAAATAGGTTACCTGGATGTCACTGGGACTACTTATTACCCACTTTGTAGAGCCAAACTATTTTGCATAAGATTTTGTAAATATATCTATAATTTGCTGTGCCTAAAAATAAATTTTAGAATCTTAAGCAGTTTATTAATTTGTATGTCTTACTCCATCCACATCATATGTATCTATTAAATGGATTCTTATTATGCTCAATCTCTTTATATAAATTTTCCGCAAATTTTTCTTATTCTTGTCTCACATTATGCTTAATTTGTTTGTCCAGCAGGTTTATTTCAGTTTTCAAAGATGTAGTTCAACCTCTTTTCCATTTCTTATATGTTTTGCCTCTCACCTTAATTAGGTATCTTGTTCTTATGGAAATATATCCCCCTGATGTTGTATGCCTAAATCCTGATGTTAAACATTTTTTGTCTTTCAAAACTCTCCACATTCCTTCTGTATTTGTTCCAATGAACGCATCAATCTATATAAATCTATTTTATTTATTTTACTGTTTTACATTGTGACTGTTTTGCTTCCATATAATATGTAATTAATATTCTGTGTATTGCTTTAGATTTCAGGTTGGCCAAATTATCTAATAACAAATTAACCTTTATAACCCCACGATCATTGCACATCAGTGGTGATAAATCTTGACATGAAGTAGCAGTAACGTCTTTAGGAACACAAACAATGTCTAGTACATTCTGTTTACTTGTAGCTTTTTTTTTTTTTACAGTTTGAAGTAATTGTTGTTCCTGAACATATGTGGTGAATAATTTCCTAATTAATGTTGTAGGTTGTTAATAAAGGAATGCTGCCAAAAAATATACAGATTATTACAGATAGACGTAATGAGCCAGCAGAGATTGAACTCTAAAATAGTGGTTTAATTGTGAAATTACTTATTAACCCCTTTGTCCACCATCATCATACTTTGACAATGTTCAGAGAGGAGTTAGCAAAATCTATTTCTTAGACAAAAATCAAATATATTTTTGCCTAGGCTATACTAACTAGTCATACCTGTTCTAAAGAGTCTACTCCATGTGTTTAATGTCATCTCTATGAACTGCAACTTGTGAATACTCTAGTTCTTGACAATGTTCTTTTTCAGCTGTTATAGCTGTCCAAATATTTGCACTATGTATGCACAGATTCATACTGTATGAACTGAAGCTAAATGATTACTTAGTTAATATGTCATTCTTCTGTGTTATGTTTTATTTGACTGTAACCATATTTTGTCAATGTAGAGCGTTTCTTCCAGGACATCTACTGAAAATGGGATATTATTCCAGTCAGACTTTCCCCGTAACAAATGTCAAATAAATAAAGTAAATAAAGACTGAGAGTCAATGCATACATGTACTGAATGGTCAGTCCCTGATTTCTTTTGGGTAAGAGTGAGTGGAAGTAGTAAACTGAAATGAGGCCGCTTACTGAAACTAGTTCATGCTTAATATGTGTGTCAGCCCTAAGTCTATTCTTCATCCTCCTGCTGCACCTCATTAATGCATTCTAACACTATCCCTGCTCCTGTCCCTCACTCCAACCCTACAACATACATCAGACAAAACTTTCCTTAACACTGACACTACACAAGACACTTACACACACACACACACACACACACACACACACACACACACACACACACACACACACACACACACACACACACACACACACACACACACACACAAATACACACACACACATGCACACATGCATACACACACACACACACACACACACACACACACACACACACACACACACACACACACAAACACACACCATTAAATCTATTCCCTTACCTAATCCTTACTCTAACCCTAACCTCCAAACACATGCACACACACTCCCACCCACAATGCCCCTACTTTTGCTACACTTAACTTACCCACACACAGTTCATCTAACTACATTTGATAACTCCAGCACTCATCAAAAAGTGACTTTCACCAAAAATGCACTTTCTAGAAATTTCCCTAGCACAAAACCCAGTTGACAAAGTTGAGTATATGACCACATCAAGGTAACTTTATATATATATATATATATATATATATATATATATGTACACACACACACATATATATATATATATGTGTGTGTGTGTGTGTGTGTGTGTGTGTGTGTGTGTGTGTGTGTATATATATATATATATATATATATATATATATATATAATATATATATATATATATATATATGTGGGTCTATTTCATATGACCTAAATTTCATTTGACTGAAATTCATTTGACTGAGACCAAATCACTGACAGTTCAAAATACTGAAAACTCATTTGACTGAAACTCATAACACTGACACTTTAAAGTAAAAGGTATATGCCCTTTTCCCCACTGTAGTGCAAACCTGGAGTTAGTATATATAGTTGGGGGATGAGGGGTGTTGGGGGTGAAGCCCCTCCTCATCGTTTAGGTAAATATTGTTTTCTGCAAAGAGTTATTCATTGCACTTATAAATATCCATGTGTATGGTTTAAAATGTATAAAGTATGTGGGGCGCTATGCCCCCACACCCCACAATGTGGGGGGCTATGCCCCCACACCCCCCTAACTATATATATATATATATATATATATATATATATATATATATATATATATATATATATATATACTAACTTCAAGATTGCACTACAATGGGGAAAAGGGCATATACCTTTTACTCTAAAGTGTCAGTGTTATGAGTTTCAGTCAAATGAGTTTTCATTATTTTGAACTGTCACTGTTTTGGTCTCAGTCAAATGAATTTCAGTCAAATGAAATTTAGGTCATATGAAGTAGACCCATATATATATATATATATATAAATATATATATATATATGTGTGTGTGTGTGTGTGTGTGTGTGTGTGTGTGTGTGTGTGTGTGTGTGTGTGTATGTAATAACATACTTTGATAATGAATGTGATAAATAAAGACATCCCATCACAAACTGGCATCCTATCCAAATTAGTTTCTTGCCTTGCACCCAGTGAGTACCTTGATAAGCTAAGGTTTCTATGAGATTCTTAACTGGATAAAGGTTATAACTGGAAAATAAATTAATGAACAGAGATATGTGGTATAGAGTGCAGACATTTCATTATAATAATCTGTGCACATCATTCAATTGTTTATTACCATACTGTGCATGCCATCAACCATGGGATCTATCAAAATCTCTGTTTAAATACTGTATTTCAATCCCACTTAAGAAAATACAAAAAGGGAAAATATATACTCTGAAGACAGCAAAAATATCACTATAACCTTAGAAAAAATAAACAAGTCTTCTTAAATCAAACCTCATTTAAACTGAATCTACTTTTAGCTTAATGAAAGAATGAAATTAAAGTAGTTAAAATAAAATTAAATACAAATCAGAAGCAGCCAATCAGAAAATGGCATCAGAAAATGGCAATACTGACAAACTGCACCTACAACAGACAACTGTTTAATATTAAACTAGCTAAAATACAAAGTTTATAAAAATAATACAATATTAACATAGTCCTCAGTGCTGTACTCTAAAACTACTTAAAATAAATGAAAAAGAAAAGATCAAAATACCTCAAAAGAACAGTAAAAAACACTCACAAGGCAGTCCATCCAAAAATTCTGAACAAACTGTATAAACTCCTCAGAAGGCTGACTATGCAAATTATAGTTGGTATGCATAGACAGGTAACTCACTTTACAGCACAAATAGTACTGGCAGCTGCAACCTGCAGCGTGAAGAAGATTTTAAGACACAGATAGTGAGGTTGTGCAGATAATCATTTGAAATGTCAAGACCTGCTTTAGAGTGTACCGAAATTCTGAGACTGAATGTCTGATAAAAACAGACTCATATATCCTAGGTCCAAGGTGGCCATTTCTTGGAATGTTACCTTTTCTCCAAGATGTGGCAGTCCTGGAGTTGGTATATATAAATTTGGGGATGAGGTTGGCTTGTCTTCCACATTAGTGGTGAAGGGGACTTGGCCCCCCTGCAACAAACAAAAAAAAAAAAAACAGTTTAAAGGAGAAAAGCAATGTTCAATACTCACTCTGCTGTAATCTTAGGCTTTTTCTTTCAATGCTTCAGTACTTGGTGCTACGAGTGTAAGCATTTCAATAGAGATCTGGCCTTGCAACAGTTAAAACAGGGTGATATGCAGTGCATGCTAATGGTTGCATAATAACATGGAAATGTGGAAACCTGCGCAAATGGGTCACATGGATGAT
>NC_056735.1:225838106-225848106 GCF_019279795.1 Protopterus annectens | reverse complement strand
TTAAACAGCTGCCCTAACTGCGGGTTTAATTCCTCATTGAGTTCGTGGAGCACACAACCGGGGACACCATTTGGTCCCATGGATGCTGTGTTTTTTGCCTTGGAGAGAACAGTTCTCACCTGAGCGTTAGAGATGTTTGGGGGGCTACAATCCTCTGGTATAGATATCTCACCTTTTGGGGGGGGGAGAAGTTTGCACTGAACCTGTCAGCCAGTATGTTGGCAATGTCTGTAGGTTCAGTAATTTTGACATCATTTTGAACTAATTCTGAGCATATCTGGGAGTTGCCTCCCAGGTTTCTAACATAGCTAAAGAAGGCCTTATGATTGCCTTTTGAGTCCTTGGCGACTTTTCTCTCAAAATTTGCCTTGGATGATTTTATGAGAGATCTTAGTTTTTTACTTATAATGATCAAAGGTGTCTTCCCTTTTAAGGATTTTGCTCTATCTTGTAGTAGCTTCCTCCTTTTGTTGTAGAGCTTGTTTATGGCTGGGGTCCACCAGACTGGACGCTTGCCTTTGGTACAAAGAGTCTTTGTTTTGTTTGGGATTGCCTGATCCATGCAGTCCTGTAGGTGCTGGTAGAAGGCATTTGTAAGTGATTCAGCGGCTTGAGTAATGGTTTCCGCAGGCTCGGGGGCCTTAAAAGAGACCACACTAGTCTTTAGAAGTGTGAAGTCGGCTTTTGAGAAGTTCTTCACTGTGGTCTTTTTTATCTCAGGTGGGGGCGGGATGTGGACTTCCAGTGAGATTAGTTTATGGTCTGATCTCACCAGTGAGGAGTATACTTCCGGTGTTGAACATTGTGACCCCATGTTCGTGATGATGAGATCTAGTATGTTTTCTCCTCTTGTGGGGATGGTGACTAGTTGTTCCATGGCATTTGAGTTTATGAACTCTAGGAACCTTTGGGCTAGAGTGTTGGGGCTTGAGTAGTGATCCCAGTCTATATTCGGGTAGTTGAAGTCACCTAGTATGATGGTGTTTGGAGATACATTTATCCCCTCCAGTGTTTTCAGGAAAGCTATGTGAGGTTCCTGAGATTGAGTGGGTGGCCTGTAACATGCTACAAATTGCAGAGCAGTCTTGCCTATGGTTAATTGCACTGGATGGTCTCCAATGCATCGTGCGTTGCCACCAACCTTGAGGTGTGGGTGTCCTTGATGAATATAGACACCCCCCCTCCTTTCTTGGTGTTGTCCGGATTTTGGGGCCGGAACGCATGATATGAGGTAAAACCTGATAGTGCCGGGGTGATCTCGGGAGCCTTGAACCAGGTTTCAGTCACAGCACAGACATCAATGTTCTCCATACTGAGAAGGGCCTCGAGTGCGTGCATCTTGAGGTTGAGACTTCTGGCATTGAGCAGCATTACCCTTAGTTTTTTTCCTTTTTTGTGTTCTAGGGTGGTAGGTTTAGAATTTGAGCCTTGCCTAAAAAGGCACTATGGGGGTGGCAAGAGCCTTTGCCAATATCCGGAAGCCCAGGGGTGACAGGTGCAAGCCGTCCCTTGCGAAGCAGCGTGGCTTGTCTAGCATGTCATCCCAGGCAGAGAGACATTGGATCCCCTTTGAATGACACCAGAGTTTAAGCCAATTATTAAAGCTGATCATCTTGTCTCTGTATTGTGGCATCATTCTTGGTGACGGTAGGATACTGCTCAAGGTCAGGGTCATACCTGCCTGGGCTACATAATCAGAGAGCTCCTCTATGTCTCTTTTCATGTAGTCCAAGGAGGTACGTCTCAGGTCGTTCACACCAGCGTGGACAATGACAGAGTCGTACTTGTACCTACTGTTGAGAGACCTGAGTGCTTGCGTTATGTGGCGGATTCTAGCGCCCGACAGGCAGCTTACTGTGACCTTCTCCTTACTCAATCTGGTGAGCGGGACATCAGTGTGTCTGACTATGAAGTCACCAATGACGAGTGTGTCTGGCATTGTGTTTGGCCTTAAGGGCTGTGACTGTTTGGCACACTGACTATGTGGTCTATGTGTTGCATGTGTTGTGTCCTGAGGTGGCAGTTGTTTGGGTGTCTGCTTTGGTGGCCTCTGCTGTTTTGGTAGATTTTTGATCAGAGCCTCCGAGTATGTCTTTGTGTATTTATGTGTATGATTTGAAGTTGTGATAATACTATGTGAGACTGGGTTTGTGGTGTGTGTGGTTACCTTCTCCTCCTGTCTGGTCTTGCCAGTCCTATGTTGAGAGAGCTCAGCCTCCAGTTTGGCTATATAGTTGCATCTCTCGCATGTGTTTGTGTTTTGTGGGAGAAGGAGAGGGTTGTCTGTGTACATGAGACAATTGTAACATTGCCTCAATATTCCCAGATTCACCAGCTGAGCAGGAGAGGACACTAGCAACTGATCCCTCGACATGCTAGAAGGAATAGACAAGAATTTTGAAAAGACTCCGGGGGATGTGGGTGATCGATAAGGGGTTTTAGGCTGGTGGGGTACTATGTATAATAAAAGTGCTATATCAAAGTAAAAAAATACTTTAGGAGCAAGTGCTAGGCTTTACAGATAGAGAATAGTCTACTTAAGAATCAAGTAGAGCTGAACTTTTTATATATAGAATACGCTGGTTTGATCAGCAGTACAGTTCAAGGAAGGCTGTCTTAAGGGAAAATTTGAAGAGTGGACTTTACGTAGCCCGAATAGTTTAACCTTGATTAACCGCCGCTGCTCTTGTGTGCTCCTGTGGCAACTCCGCGCTAAAGCGCGCTAAGCGTGCTTTATAGCAGGGGTCTGGGAAAGACAGGAAATGACCCAAAATGGCCAATAAACTACAAGTTACTGCCTTAAACCACTCCTCTGAGGACAAAAAGGCAACTCAGTACTCCCCACTCTCACTGGTGAGTAAAGAAACTTCCCCCTGACCAAACAAGGAAAATGGAGAAACACAGGAACTAAGACAAAGCCCAGGGATCAGCAAAATCTGATCACTGGAACAAACTATTAGGAAAGTATGGAAAACAAGAGTATTTTTTTTTTTTCAAGTTTTTTTTTCAGATAGGCAGAAAATACAATAAATGCTGTGTTTTTCGACTAATTGCTATCAAAAGTTAGTACACTTGAGTGTATTAGCCTGTTGTTTAACTTTTAAGCAAAACTTAAACAAGGAAGTGCAACAAACAATTCAAGCTATTAAAAACAGTAAAAACAGGTAATAACCGAATAAAACAGGCAGAAATAGTCGTCGAAATGCTCAAAAGGTCGAAAATGCAGAAAAAAATACTTAGAATCTGGAAAGTTTGTCTTTTCTGGTCTCTGCTGCTCTAGGAACTCTGCTGGATACCACGAGGAGCTGTGCTGAGTTCTCTAAAGCCAGAAAAGCCCGCCAAAGTGTGCTTTATAGCAGGGGGCTGGAAAAGACAGGAAATGACTCAAAATGGCCAATAAACTACAAGTTACTGCCTTAAACCACTCCTCTGAGGACAAACAGGCAGCTCAGTACTCCCCACTCTCACTGGTGAGTAAAGAAACTTCCCCCCTGACCAAACAAGGAAAATGGAGAAACACAGGAACCAAGACAAAGCCCAGGGATCAGCAAAATCTGATCACTGGAACAAACTATTAGGAAAGTATGGAAAACAAGAGTATTTTTTTTGTTTTTTTCAAGTTTTTTTTTCAGATAGGCAGAAAATACAATAAATGCTGTGTTTTTCGACTAATTGCTATCAAAAGCTAATACACTTGAGTGTATTAGCATGTTGTTTAACTTTTAAGCAAAACTTAAACAAGGAAGTGCAACAAACAATTCAAGCTATTAAAAACAGTAAAAACGGGTAATAACTGAATAAAACCGGCAGAAATAGTCGTCAAAATGCTCAAAAGGTCAAAAATGCAGAAAAAAATACTTAGAATCTGGAAAGTTTGTCTTTTCTGGTCTCTGCTGCTCTAGGAACTCTGCTGGATACCACGAGGAGCTGTGCTGAGTTCTCTAAAGCCAGAAAAGCCTGCCAAAGCGTGCTTTATAGCAGGGGGCTGGAAAAGACAGGAAATGACCCAAAATGGCCAATAAACTACAAGTTACTGCCTTAAACCACTCCTCTGAGGACAAACAGGCAGCTCAGTACTCCCCACTCTCACTGGTGAGTAAAGAAATTTCCCCCTGACCAAACAAGGAAAATGGAGAAACACAGGAACCAAGACAAAGCCCAGGGATCAGCAAAATCTGATCACTGGAACAGACTATTAGGAAAGTATGGAAAACAAGAGTATTTTTTCTGTTTTTTTCAAGTTTTTTTTTCAGATAGGCAGAAAATACAATAAATGCTGTGTTTTTCGACTAATTGCTATCAAAAGCTAGTACACTTGAGTGTATTAGCCTGTTGTTTAACTTTTAAGCAAAACTTAAGGAAGTGCAACAAACAATTCAAGCTATTAAAAACAGTAAAACAGGTAATAACTGAATAAAACAGGCAGAAATAGTCGCCGAAATGCTCAAAAGGTCGAAAATGCAGAAAAAAATACTTAGAATCTGGAAAGTTTGTCTTTTCTGGTCTCTGCTGCTCTAGGAACTCTGCTGGATACCATGAGGAGCTGTGCTGAGTTCTCTCATGCTAATGTAAAACCTGTTATTCTATCATCTTTCTAGATTTATAAGAACAATATTTAAAATTGTCCCTACTTTTCAGTCACCCCCCCATTTCTTGCAGTAAGAGGATGAGAGATATACCAGCAATTAGAGGCACTTTCTTGACTGTGTACACCTCAGATGTCATATTGTGACCACATGAATGAAAAATACATAAATAATAACAGTAATACTGCCATCACATACACTTATCTCTGTCTCTCCCACACACACAGAAGCAGAGGCACAGACACATAGACACATGCTCACACACACACACACACACACACACACACACACACACACACACACACACACACACACACACGTGCGCATGCATGAGCATGTACACTCCCCTCACAAATGTGCCTAGCATTTACAACCACTTTTTGATTGTGTATACTTCAGAAGTCAGATTGTGATCAAAGAAATGAAGAAGTGATTATGACAGTAATGCACATATAATGCAAAACACTTCAACTCCTCTCCACACACTCTCTGTCACACACATTACACACACAAACATACATACAAGTACAGACACATAGATTGTTGTACCTGCTGCTGGTGCTGCAGTCACTTTTGTTAGTTTAGTCCTGTTTTTCTCTGCATGTGGCTTTTTAACAGTCATGCTTAGCTAGGAGAAGGGAAATGTCAGGTTCACGTAATTACTGTTGCAATTACTTTCATTAGTTCAGTATTATTATTGTTGTTGCTTTTGTTGTTATTACTACTATTATTGTTATTTTTAACACTTGCTAAATATGGTGCTTCATCCATGTTTAGCAAGTGTGAGGAGGATGGCAGTCATTTATTTGTCATTCATCTGTGTATCACAATACTTTTTATACATTGCAGTGAAATGGCAGACGTGATTTTTTATTGGGCTTTACTTCTATATTGATATTCTACTGTAGAAAGTTCTTTCTCCAGTGGGGTGTAATTTAATCTTCTGCACATTTTCTGTCCTGGTGCTTCCCATAATGGCAAATAGGTGGCTGGTGCCAACCCTACTCCCATACTGAAGCCACTGCCAAGTATGAGGGGTGATTGTCCCTAGGTGATGAGTGACAGGAAACACTCCTAAACCTTAGTGAGTCACTTTAGTGTTGGTGGTTTACTTCTTGTGGTGAATCTGTCTCTTGCAGTGTCCTCCTGGACCTTTTCCTTTAATGCAGTATCATAGCAGTAACTTTTGAAAACCCTGTTGAAGAGGTGTATTACATTCACCCACATAATTCACATCCTGCACTGTTCCAGATAATGCTGTTCTGTGGCACCTTTGTAGCAGTGGTGCATGCCATGTGGGTGGAGGGCCTGCAGCAATAGCAGCAGTGGCAACACTTTTGGCTCCTTGCTAGTGAACATTTCATGGCATTTTTATGGCAATGCCTCCCTCAAGTTGCCATGTCAGTTTCCCTTCCCTATGGGCAAAATATTACAGAAAGTAGGTGTGTATGGTATGCTATGAGATACTCACACATATGTCCACAACCTTCTACTCATTTAATGCACTTGCTTATTAGCTGGAGTCAGTGCTATGCTCAGGTTTCCCCATTTATGTACTGTAGCCAAGCCTCAACATACGGCTTCGAAACTCCACACACCTTGGAGCATATCTTTCCCTTGGTTTTCTGTGTTCTTGACATGAGTCTTCCATCCACAGAAGCACAGTGCTGAACAAATGTCATGGGTTCCCAGTCACACATACACCACAATATTTGCCTCACTGTCAATGATATCCACCACAAGATTTTCCTTGCTGTTGCTAAGGTACTTTTGGAGGCAGGACTTATTTTATAATTCTGGAAGACTCCACATCTACAGAGGCTTTAATGAAATTTCACTATTTCAGGGTTGTATTGTTGTAAGTACTTCTGCTCAAAATTGCAGGCTGCTTTATATCTTGCTAACATGAGCCATTTAACATTTAGATTATGCTAATGAAGCCAGTTAATACCATTATTCATACATTATCAAACATCATGGCACTAGCCATACATGTCATAATGAAAGCAAAGTATGTGACCTGTATGCTTGTAAACATGACATGTCTATTGTAGATTGTGGTTATATTGTAGGTGTGACTGTCATGTCCTAGCACTATGATACAGCTCTACATTGCATGATATGTCATTCAGAAATGAGTGTCTGTGTTCACAGGGATATCATTTTGCTCCTGTGTGGACCTGATTGAGTGTCCATGGGTACTTCAGCCACTGGAGAATGCAATGCAGAAGTATGGTGTGCTGAGGAAAGCCCAATTTTCCAGTTCTTTCTGCACAGGGATTTGAGGGAGTATATATGGGACCATTATGATATCCTGTTGTGTGAAGTGTATACCTGGCATGAGGCATGAACTGGCTGGAGTGGTGAGTGATGCTGCTGGCACCACCTGTTCTGGAGAACAGTGATGACACAGGTAGAATGATCTGAAGTGGCACTGCCCTGACCTGCTTCATCATAGGGGAGGGATGTGTTGGAAGCATTATTTTCAGTACCATTGCTTTCCACTGTCTTAACTATTATATAAGTAAACTTAACAGTACATACATTCATAGCAGAAGAGTGGCAGCTGAATATGGTTGGGTGCCACAGAAGGCAGGATCGCCTCTGCCTATACAGGGTGTGTAAGCTGTTTGTACCAGGCGACTGTGTATCTGTAATTGTATTTGACTATGTACGGTCACTTTTTTCCCATTGTGATAGCCTTCCACAAGTCCAATTGTAGAGAAACAGGAGGAGGTTTGGTGGCTAGTGGCTCTAGCACTGGGTCATCTGTGTAAACCGGGTCTGCCTGTCAGCAGGAGGATGATGGTTCTCATACTGGAGGTGACATGGAGGAGTTACAGGTGCCATCTGTATCCACATCTCAGGAGGGGATGTGAAGGCTCCTGTTCTGAAACTGGATTATAGGAAACTCCAGAGGTCTCCTGGCATCTGTTCTAAAAGTTGATGGCTGCTGATATATGCAAAGAGATGAAGGCTCTGCTCAATAAAATGCCACACTTTCTGACATGACTGCTGGAGCTGCTCAACTAGCAGCCCGCCCATAGCTCATCAAGTTCAAAAATGACAGATAACATTGGCTATCAAGCCATGAGTGAAGCCTGAGTTTGTTGTCTTTGGGACTGACCTGGCATCCAAGCATGCCAGGATCCTACCCTAACCCCATCCAGGTGTTTTCCCTCCTTTGTGTGTCATTTCTCAATCTTTTTTCATTGTCCAACCTACCGCATCACCATTTGTCTACCCTCTGTATGTACATGTCCTGAATGTACTGTTCTCTCCCTCCCTTTTGTGTGTATATCACCCTTGTCTAACTCCATGTTGTATGTTCATCTGTCTACCCCTGTTAACTGTCATTGTCCCTTACTCCAGTCTACAATAAGCCCTCACTATGCTCCTGAGCTATCTTCCTGTATGACTTACAAAAGTTTTCCATCCTTCACCATATACCTTTCATACCTTAGAGTTATCATTCTTTGTTTTGCACCGCTTGCTTTTCTCTGATTTCCTCTTATCCTATCACATAATTTCCTCCCCATTTATGTAACGAAAGGGTTGTCACTTTCCTGTGCATACTTGTATTAATGTACTTCTTGGCCACAATACTGCCTTTCTTTTCCCTTATGGGTACTACGTGAAGCTAAACAATGCCATATTGTGCATGTTACTCAGCTGTGCCTCCACATCTCATCTATGTTGCCCATTGTTTTGGTTAAATGTGACATTCTAACACTTCTCCTCACCTAGAACAGCCTAGCAAGGTTTATCCCATTATACCTGTCTTACTTATGCAGGCCTTTGCTTGGAGTGTTGATACTATTCAATGTCTAATACATGATGGATTAGCTGAGTGGTTCTTCAGGAAGTAACCACTTTAAAAATTTGCAGTTGTCTATGAATCCCAGCCCATATTTATGTATCCCAACCCATGTATTTACTGCATTCCATGGAAATAAATAAGAAACAGTAACCAAACTAATAAAACAAATAAAAATACACAAATGGAATATATGAGGGTATTGGTTATGTGTAGAACTGGGGAATTCATTTCATGACTCTAACATCATAGATGAATCTCATTCCCTTAGACCTACAGTGCAGCTATTTCATGTCTTACAGCCAGAATCTTCACATATTCCATATCTCTGCTTACATATATCCATTTAGATGATGTAGCTCTGTGAGAGTTATCATATCCTAGTACCAGCTGGTGTTACATGTTTCATCATGCTTCCCCTGCAGATGGAATACTGGGATGGGAATTCATTTGAAATAGCTCCTTGAGGTACAGATTGTACTTATAGGCCCCTATAACTTCAGGCTAGGGAGGACAGCTGATATCCAATTTGTTTGCTGATGCATTTCAACTTGTCACACATTTAGTAATTACTACTCAGTCATAAGATATGACCAGAAATTTGCACTTATTTTAGCAGAGGCTGCTCATATACCAATGTAAACCAATGTGGGATATTTTTGAAAGGTATAATTCCACACCATAATGCAAGACTCATGGCTTAGATCACTAAACTGGACAAAGTACCAGTCAAACAATACTCTGTCCCATACTTCTTCACTTAGAGGAGGGGCTACTGTTTCCAGCTCCCCATGGTTAGCCTTCTGGCATCTGGGAATGGAAATAATTTCTGTTTAACATGTGACTTATATCCCCCCTGTGCAAGGAATTTGACCCCTTTTCACCTTTGGTGCTTTAAACACTTGTTCTGAAGTTAGTTCATTGCAGTGATGCCATTCTTCTGTTTTATTTAGTTGATGGAAACTTCTTAGTTTTCTCAAAGGCTTGGCATGGCCTAGCTTTGTGCAAGTTTGCAAACAATGAACTGCTGTTTGCAGTCTACTATTAGGATATTGTCAGTCACTTGCATTAAAGAGCAGCCACCCCTTTTCCTACTTTGAAGTCATGTCTTTGTCTATCAGTAAACTATACATTTCTACTTTCTTATATAGTTATTTTAGGTGTTTCATTTCCCGTGGCCACATGTGTGTGCGATACCAGTCAGAAATCAATCAGGCTGCAGACTCAAACATCAGTTGTTTAACTTCATCATATCATATTTACTGCACAAATCATTAGTTAACAGTGAAGACTAATTTCTTTAAATGTAATCATTTTCCTGCAGCACTTTAAATGAGAAGCAGTAATTACACAGTCCCTCAGGCCCCATAACAAGCTAGATTGATCACATGCTACTTAATAGCAAAGATTCATTGCATTTGTATGAGCAGTCTTAATATGACGATGATGATGATGATGCAATGATTAAATGATATTACTGTAAAAGCTTAAGAGAAACAGTAATCATTTAAAATAAAGCGTTTCTGAAAATGATATAGCCAGATAAGAATTATTTTACATCTTTCATATGTGTCATTCAGTCCAACAGAAATTTTTA
>NC_056735.1:225788106-225833106 GCF_019279795.1 Protopterus annectens | reverse complement strand
TCATAATTGCAGGAGGGGGGATGATACACAAAAGGCTGTGCAGTCAACAGTCACATGAAATCCCAATTCAGTTTATATACAATAATACCTGGCAGAACGTAATGGCTAGAACTCTACAGGTAAATTACAGTTGCTGCAATAGCCTTAGCTATATGGATCATATCCTGCCAAGGATATAACAGCTGACTAGCTTCTAACGACTAAGGGTTCCTTCCCATGAACCCAAACTGTCAAGCAGCTTGAGCTGAGCTGACTAAAAGTCAACTTTGGTTGCAAAGCCCTTCAGACCTTTCCTACCAACAGAGAGAGGGAGGCAGAGCCCTGTAAGGACAAAACTAGGAAAAGCAAAAAATAAATATCCACATCCTGGCATAAAAAGCACACTAAAAAATCAAAGGGGGTGGAAGGGGGACCAGCTACTGCAATACTGATTATTCGAACATCTAATGTTATGGTAGGTTTACTTACACAACTGTACTATGTTCACCATATTGACCACTGCTGCAGTAGCCATAGCTATATGGGTAGATGGCTTTGTTTCAACATTGTTTGCTGCTGGCAGTACTTCATGGATAGCTAACTACAATTGGAAGGTGGAAGGAGAAGAGTCCAGGAGTTCTTGGAAATGGTTGTAGTAAGGCCTGATCAGGACCTAGAGAAAGAATTAAGCTTATAGTGCTTTGTAAAAGTATGGAGAGAGGACCAAGTAGCAGCTTCTAGAATACTTCTAAAATATTTCTAGAATCCAACCTTTTCCGAAAAGCCATAAATGAAGCCAAGGCCCTGGTAAGACTGGGCTTGACCCTGCATGGACTAGTTTTGTTGCAGTGAGTATAGCAAATGGTAATAGCCTTAGACAACCATTTGGAAAGAGTCTGCTTTGACATAGTTTGTCCATTTTTCTTACCTTATCGAGAAATCAATAATTGATCCAGCGATCTAAAAGATTTAGTTCTGTCAAGATAGTACATGAGTCTGTCATCTGTGGACATCCAAGGTATGGAGTATCCTATCTCCCTCATTCAGGAAAGAAAACTGGTAGATGGATAGTTTGGCTTAAAGTAAACTTGGATACCACTTTAGGGATAAAAGAAGGATTTGTTCTCAAAGAAATCCTGTCCCTGTGAAAAATGAGAGGGTTTATTCAACATAAGAGCTTGCAACTTAGATACCCTCCTTGCAGAGGTTAGAGCAAACAGTAAAACTGTTTTCCACATTAAGAACCTCAAGTCAGTCAGGTGTTAGCTTCTCTAACACAAAATTAATATCCTAAGGACAGACCACCAGTTTTCTTGGAGGTCTCTGATGTAAAACCCCTTTCAAAAACATGTTAATATGAAACTGTATTAAAAGAAGAGGATTCATGGGGAGACATGCTGCAGTTCTGATACACACACATTGAGAGAGAGGAATAAGAAAGGTCAAAGGATAGTAACTCACACAAATATTGTAAAATCAGAGAACAACTAGCTCTGAATGAGTGCTGGTTATGCTGTTGGCACCAAGTAGAAAACTCTTCCATTTTCTAATATATGATTGTCTAGTTTCTTGCCTCCATTAGTTCCTGCTGCACAACCCCAATAAGCAGATGCCTAAAGGAAATGAAGACCCTACCATCCAGGCAGTCATTTGAAGGTGTTTGATTTTGGGGTGTATCAAACACCCCTCCTTTTGTGTGAGTAGATCCATTCTGTGTGGAAGTTTGTGGTTATTGCCCCTGAAGAACCACAGTTGTCTAGGCCAAAAGGCAGTCACCATAGTGATCTTGGGGGAATCTTTCTGAATCTTGAGAAGTACCCTGGATATTAGTGGAAAGGGTGAAAAAGCATGCATGAACATTCTTGGCCAAAAAAAAGAAAATGCATCTGTCTTCCAGGCCTTGCATGGAATCCTGGAACAGAATTTTGCCAGCTGATTGTTCAGAGAGGAGGAAAAGAGGTTTACATAAGGAACTCCTCACAGATGGATCAAATTTTGAAAGTCCTCCTAGTCTAGTTTCCATTCATGAAGGTCTGCCCTACTTCTGCTAAGCCTATCTGGCACACAGTTTTGCTCTGATAGAATGTAGGATGCCTGTAGAGTGAGTTTGTGCTTTGAAGGTATATCCCAGGCTAACATGGCTAGTCTGCAAAGGGGGTATGACCTGACTCCCCCTTGCTTCTTGATGTACCACATGACTGTGGTATTGTCTGTAACCACTTGAAAAGATCCCTGAGACCAAAGATGTTTCAGAGAGTTCAGAGAGTTGAGTGCCTTGATCAGGCTAAGCATCTTCTTGATATTTATGTGCTTACATCTCTCCTTGGTGTCCCATACCTCCCTGTGCATTTATCCCTCCTGAATCTGCTCCCCAAGCAAAGGCTGTGGTGTCTGTGGTGATTAACTCCTTTGGAGCAGAGAGGGAGAAGGACAGACCTGGATTTAAGGATATATTTTGTCTCCACCAAACAATTTCTCTTCTGACAAACTCCAGCACTGGGATTTGAAAAGATAAAGGACATTGTTGATGTTTGGACCAAAAAGATTTCTGATACCACTGTATTTTTCTCATGTGGAGTCTTGCCAGGAGTATCATGAGAATCACAGATGCCATGAGACCCAAAACCTGAGGTATTCCCTCTATAAGTATTGATAGGACTGTAGAGCACTGGAATGAGCTGGAAATAAACTGGAATGAGACTGAAATGAATGCCTTTACCTGTTAATTATCCAAACCTGTGCTGAACAGCTGACATTCTCTCATTTATGGGCCAAATATTCTTGTACATTTCAGAATAAACTCTGCAAACACTGTAGTTCAGTTAAAAATGTTTTATTAGGTACAGTGGAGGTAGATTTCAACAATATCCGAATCAAATCTTAATGTCCGTAGGTTCTACTCTCATTACACTGTCTATAAACTCTGTACTCAGAATATAACAGTGCTAATAACTATATATGTAGTTTCTGCACTCATTTTCCTATCCTCCTGAATAAATTCATTAATATTCTGGAATGCTGGATACTTGACCTGACTTCTGTACTCACTCATGAGTGTCTCTACCAAATGTCTGAGGACTGCACTGCAATGACTTTCTGCATATTACTCCAAATGAAACTAACTGTGTCTGAATTGTTGCCTAAGGTGGTGCAGCGGTTAGTGTTGCCGCCTCACAGCAAGAGGTTCTCTGGTTCGATCCACAGCTGGGGTGCCTTCTGTGTGGAGTCTGCATGTCCTCCCTGTAGTTGTGTGGGTTTCCTCTGGGTGCTCCAGTTTTCTCCCAAAGACATGCTGTAGGTGGATTGGACACTCTAAACTGGCCCTAGGTGTGAGTATGTGCATGCGTGTGCCTTCTGTGGAAGGTTGGGTGCCGGGCTGGCAACTCAACACTGTAAAACTCCACTGCCAATCCTGAGCAGACAGGTGATCTGCTGTGGCGACCCCTAACCGGGAAAAGCCAGAAGAAGAATACCAAAACCCTGAAAATGTTTACATGCCTCTTTAACCTTGGTTCTCAAGCTTTGTAGCATATAAACAGAATGTCTTTGTATTCAATGCACATTCTGTTATTATCAGTATTCTTAACTGAAGGTTATTTTCACTGATTGAAAGTGCATTCACTGAAATTGTATGCAAACTGTGAAAGCCTGTTTTAATATGGCTACATTTCTAGACTTATACAAATAAAATACTGTAATTTTGTCTAACAAAATGCATTTAAATGAAACCTGATCTTACATCCTTGCAGTGATCAAAGTCTGAGTGGAAAACCTTAGAAATAGATCTAGAACTAGATCTATTTTTTTTCCTGTGGAAGAAAAGCTCTTTGAACTGAGATGTCTAGTTGACATCTCAGGAACACAGTCCTGTGTGAAGGAGTCAAGAAAGACTTTTGAATGTTCTCTATGAATCACAACTTGTGTAAGAGATCTTTCAGCTAAGAAAGAGATACCTGATATTTTTTAAAAAAGACTGCAATGATAAGCAAGTCATCTAAATATGGAAAAATGTGGATACTTTGTAACCTGCAATGAGCTATAACTGGAGATAGACACTATGTGAGCACTCTTGGTGCAGTGGATAGTTCAAAGGACAAGGCAGAGAACTGATAATGTGATCCAGACACAAAACCTTAAGAAATATCTGAAGTATGGATGAATAAGGACATGACGGTAAGCATCTTTTAAGTCTAACTTTACCAGGAAACGTGAAAGAGGGAGAAGAAGTAACAGGTTGTGAAATGACATCATTTTGAATTTAGACACTATCATATACAGGTTTAAGAAAGAAAGATCCAGAAATGGTCTTCAAGCATGTTCTTTCTTTGGCATTAGGAACACCCTTGAACAAAAACCCTTCCCCACCAAAAAACTGGATGAGGAGATAGAGACTCCATTGGAAATTTTGGAAAACAATGGCTAAAAAATCTTAGAGATTTCCTGGATCAGCTTGCCTCTTTCATCACACTTTTTGATCACCTCTGCAGCAGAGGGGCCAAACTTACAACTCTATCCAAGGGTGAATTTAATATCACATTGTAACATCATCTGGGAGGTTCTGAGAATGCATCCATAGTCCCACCAGGGGCTCCAATATCCTAGACCTGGTCATTACCAACATGGGAAATCAATGCTCCATACCTATGGTCACCCCCTCGTTAGTCAGGTCTGACCATAAGCTAATCACCCTTAACATCCACATCCCACCCCCACCCCACAGTAAAGAAACCACCATAAAAAACTTCTCCAAAGCCAACTTCATGCTACTCAAGTCAGAAGTGACAAACTTCATAACACCCATGCAGACGGGAACTGAAAGTTCAACTGCTGAATCCTACACTAAGGCACTGTACGAGCACATCCACTCATGCATGAATCGTGCCATCCCAAATAGAACCAAAATGCTCCCATCCAAAAAGGAAGCCAATCTGGTGGTCCCCTGCTATAAACAAACTTTACAACAAAAGGAAGAAACTTTTGCAGAAAAGAGGAAAATCGCAGGATGCAAAAAACTCCCTTACTAGCCTCAGTAAGAAACTGAGATGCCTCATAAAATCCTCCAAAGCTAGTTACGAAAATAAAATTGCCAAAGATTCCAAAGACAACCACAAAGCATTCTATAACTATGTCAAGAATCTAAATGGCAATGCTCAGATCTGCTCTGAGCTCAAACAGAATGGCATTAAATATACTGATCCAAAGGATATTGCCAATATCTTGGCAGATCGATTCAGTGCCAACTTCACCCCCCTCTCACCCCCTAAATGGCACATCTCAATACCGGAAGATTGCCAAATTCCAGTAATAACGGCCACACAGGTACAAAACGCACTCTCTAAAGCCAAGAATACAGCATCCATGGGACCAGATGACATCCCGGACTGTGTGCTACATGAACTACAATATGAGCTGGCACCTCACCTAAGTGTCATGTTTAATCATAGCCTCACCTCAGGTTTTGTGCCCACTGAGTGGCGCAGAGCTACAGTTATCCCAATCTACAAGGGGGATCCACCTTGGATCCTGGAAACTACCGTCCCATCAGTCTGACAAGCCTTATCTGCAAGGCCATGGAGCGTATTATCATGGAACTTATAAACAAAGACATTGGCAACCTTCAAACACTGGACCCCACCCAGTTTGGGTTTGTGAAGGGCCAATCTTGTCTCCTGAACCTGATTGACTTCTTTGAATCAGTCTCCAGAGCCATGGATAAGGGTAAGGTGGTCCACACAGCCTATCTAGACCTTGCCAAGGCCTTTGACACCATCCCCACTCTGGAATCATAGATAAACTTACTAAGTTGGGCATTAATCCCTATGTCACCCAATGGGTTGCTAAATGGCTTACTGATAGAACCCACACTGTAAAAGTAGCCGACTCCAAATCCAGCTCCAGACAAGTGACAAGTGGAGTACCTCAGGGTTCAGTCCTGGGGCCGCTCTTGTTTGGCATCTACTTCTCTGAAGTACAAGTCAACACTAAGGGACTCTGGCTAACAAAGTTTGCAGATGACTGCAAACTGGGAGCCATTATTGAATCCCCAAATGATGTGGATACTCTACAAAAGGGCCTTACAGAAACAGATGCTTGGTGCCAGAGCCATGGGCTCAAGCTCAATGCCAAGAAATGTATTGTTATCCCTTTGGGAAAAAACATGTATCCATGAATTACCATATAGGTGGCAGTACACTAAACACAGAAAGTGTGATAAGAGACTTAGGGACACAGGTGGACAGTGGTCTCACCTTCGATAACCACATCACCACAACAGTCAGGAAATCCTTCTATGTGGCACACCTCATCACGAAGGGCTTTTCATCCAGAAAGAAGGAGGTCATTGTCCCACTGTACTCATCCCTCATTAGACCCATTATAGAATACAACGCCCCATTTGGTATGTACCTCTCAAGACATCTGCAACAATTGGAAAGACCTCAGAAATACCTCACTAAAAGAATCACAGGCCTAAAGCAGATGCCCTACACTGACCGCCTTAAAAAACTCCAGCTATACTCTGTCACATATCGTCTACTGAGAGGCGATCTCTGCTTAACATACAAGGCCATGTCAAACCCAGAGCTGTTGTACATGCTACACTTAAAGAAATCCCAATCCCTCAGAGCTACATGCTCCAGGGATCTAAACCTTGTCATCACAATAAACAAAACATGCTGGAGGGATAGGTTCCTGACCCAGAGACTCCCCAGACTCTGGAATAGATTGCCCATACATGTCAAGCAGAGTGCCTCTTTGGACCTCTTCAAGAGGAACCTTGACAATTGGATGGGAGAAAGGAAATTCACCCCAGGGATCAAGTCAGTCGCCCTGCTAGACAGGGGTCCAGGAAAGTAAATAATGTGGGAAGAAATAGCCAGGGAATTGTTATGGCTAGGCTTGTATAGGCCCTAGGGCTGATAGCCTAGTACCAACCTATGAACCTATGAAAAACCTCCTCAAAACAGTACCAATGACCATAGCTATAGAAGAGTTATCAACCGAGTCACAAAGACACTGTAAACAATGAATAATGACCAATGCAGTAGAAGAAACTAAGTTATTTAAAGCAGATTATTCCTCACAAGAAGAAATTGCAGGTAAACCATTACTCTTATTTTCACAATTAGTCAGAGGAAGCTTTAATATAAGAGCCTAACAATTAAAAATTCTGAAAATCAAAGTTGCTGAAGCATACACTTTTTCCCATACCTATCAATAATTTTCCCATCCTTATCAGAAAGAGTAGGGCATGAACTGACTAGGTGCTTAGCAGCAGTGGGATCAACTATAGCTATAACTGCTGGGTCAGGTTTGGGGGTAGTGTATAAAAGATTACAAGACCGAGGAACTTTATATATCCTATCTGCCTTTTTAGGGACAGCTGGCTGACTGTCAGTAAAACTGCAGGCAGTAACATACACATATCCTCTAAAGCAGACAGAAAAGGAGGAATGTGAGTAAGATCTGGAAAAACCTTTGGTAATAACTCAATATTTTCAGAGGAACTGAGAAACCTCAATGTTCTCCCACTGAAAGCACTGGTACATTCTGAAAATAGTCTCAAAGAAGGAGAATCCCCCACAGGGATAATTAGAGACTGAGCACTCCTCTGATTCTGAATTGGAAATCTGAGGGGGAAAAAATGCATCTGTCCCTGCATCTTATTCTTCAGAGTCAGAATTTTTAATCTGTTCAGGAAAAAAGGATTCCTTCTTTCTTTTACCAAAAACTACTATTTATACTATATAGACTGAATTAAACCCTGAGCCAAACCCAGTAAAGTACTCCTATTCAAAGAAATTTGAGAAGTAGATACATGCTTGATTTTCTGTTTTTTTTTTTACTAATGGCACCAGCAGCTTCCTCAAGGATGGCAACAGCATTCTGACACAACAGGGAAGCCTCCCCTGTTCCTTTGCTGAAGGCCAACAAGAGTGGCTCTGTCTTGCCCACTGAAGGGAGCCCAACAGCCACAGAGGATATGGATAACCCCAAGTCAATAGTGGCTGTAGGTGCTACACCAGAGGAATCCAGGGTAAAAGATGAGTGGTCTGATGTACAATAAATGGCCACAGTTGTGTCACTTACCTGCAGCTGAGGCAAATTGCTAGCTTGCTATGGTGCCAAAGGATGTTTACTTAATTTTTTTCTTTTTGTGGCTAGAAGAAGGACCAACCACAGAACCAGTAGTCTGTTTCATGGTCAAATTGAAACTGGCACCTCTTTCCCAGGGAAGACTAGTAGCAAATGCTAGTAAACATGAGCAGTCCACAAATATTACTTTTCTGACAGAAAAAGACTGTAAAAAGCACCTTGAAACATGAATGACAGCCCCACAAAAGTAAAATAAACACAATGTCTGTACAGAAAAAAGTGTTTTCATTTACTTTACACCACTTTTAAACTAACAAGATTATCCAGTATGGGGATATGAGAATTTCATGTCTATTGTTTGTTGATTATATTTTTCTCTTAGCCTCAGAAGATTGTGATTAGAAATGTGACTAGAGTAATCAACTGCTCAGTATGAACCAGTTGAAGTAAAAAGCAGCACCTTCACAAATCTGATGTCATGGTACTTCCAGAAAAAAAGTAGATTGTTCTCTGCAGGTGAGGGGGAGCAGCTACTTCAGGGGAGAGGGTTTAATTATCATTGGGGTCTTGTTCATGAGTGACAGTAGAAAAGACTGGGAGGCAGATCAGCAGGCGAGTGCAGTAGTGACAGTACGTCAGACATTGCACCAGAAAGTGGTGCTGACTTCCTTACAATCAGAACTAAATGAGATCAAATGTGCAAGGTGAGTCCTAAAGTCAGTGGGTGTTGGAAATGAAGAGCAGCTGTCAACCCTTAGTTCACCAAGGGGATACTGGTATTATTCAGCCAGTCTTTATTAACCATTAGACAATGGGCAAACTGTACGTCAGTACCCTGATTGGAGAATGAGTGTTCTCCAGTAGGGTATTAATGTACAATCAATGACCGCTGAGAAGAATGAGTCCACCGCTTCACGGCAGCATATCAAGTTGTTGTGGAGCTTGGACTGGTAAAACAGTATGACTGTCATTATTTTACACTCATTAAGCAGCGTTTTTGCTGTTTAATGAGTGTAAAATATAAAAAAGAAGACAACTAAAAAAAAGGTAGCTGTGTGTGTGTTTATGACTGTTTTTGAGTGTATGTGTGTATGTGTGCATGTCAGTGAAAGTGAGAGCGAGTGAGCCATTGTTTTACATTCACTAAGCAGCACTTTTGCTGTTTAGTCAGTGTAAAAAAAAAAAATTAAATAAAGCATGTGCATGACAGTGTATGAGAGTAAGAGAGAGAGAGAGAGCGATCGATCGAGTGAAACAGAAAAATGTGTGTTTATGTTTCTGTCTGCATGTGTACATGAATGCATGCATGAAAGCAAAGATAATGTATGTGTGTGTGTGTGTGTGTGTGTGTGTGTGTGTGTGAGAAAGAATGTGAGAGTGATGTGACTGAATGCATGCATGTAAGCAGAAGAGACTGTGTGTGTGTGTGTGTGTGTGTGTGTGTGTGTGTGTGTGTGTGTGTGTGTGTGTGTGTGACAGACAGAGAGAGACTGAGAGGGAGTGAGAGCAAACTTGTGTGAATGCATGTATGAAAGCAGCTGGAGACCGTGAAAGATTGAGAAAGAGGGTGTGTTTGAATGTATGTGTGCATGTCAATGAAAGTGAGAGCTAGCGAGACATTATTTTACACTCACTAAGCAGTGCTTTTGCTGTTTAGTCAGTGTAAAATAAAAAAAAAAAGCATGTGCGTGAGAGTGTATGAGAGTGAGAGAGAGAGAGAGAGAGAGAGAGAGAGAGAGAGAGAGTGATCGAGTGAAACAGAAAAGTTTGTGTTTATGTTTCTGCCTGCATGTGTACATGAATGCGTGCATGAAAGCAAAGAGACTGTGTGTGTGTGTGTGTGTGTGTGTGTGTGTGTGTGTGTGTGTGTGTGTGTGTGTGTGTGTGTGTGAGAGAGAGAGAGAGAGAGAGTGAGTGAGAGAGAAAGCGAGAGTGATGTGACTGAATGCATGCATGTAAGAAGAAGAGACTGTGTGTGTGTGTGTGTGTGTGTGTGTGTGAGAGAGAGAGAGAGAGAGAGAGAGAGAGAGGGAGTGAGAGCGAACTTGTGTGAATGCGTGCATGAAAGTAGCTAGAAGCTGTGAGAGATTGAGAAAGAGGATGAGACCGATCTTGTGTGAGTGAATTTGTTTATGAAAGCAGAGAGACTGTGTGTGTGTGTATAGCAGAGAGAATGGGCTGTATGTAAACTTGTTTTGTTTCTCTTATTTTTTTAAGCACTATTATTTTTTATAAAAGTTTTATGTAAAATGCTTCCTCCAACACCATTAACATAGACTACAGAAGTATGAAACATTAGGCGGAGGAACTATTTTACATCAAAAATAGATTAAAAAAATAAAATAGTACTTAAAAAAATACATAAGTAAGTAAAACACAGTTTTACAGAGAGCCCATTGTCTAAGCACAATAATGCCCTCCATTAGGGTGTGCATTTCTGTTTAACACAAAGCCCTGGGGAGGCATTAATTACACATTAACACACACCCTGTCAGGCATTATTGCTTGTTTTTCAGTCTACAGTAGAGTCATCATTGACAGCACTGTTGACATTCAAACTTGTGTGCCACCTGTCTGATGAGGAAATCTGGAAGATTTGAAAATTTTTGAATGTTAGGTTTGATTGGCAGTTTCCAGACATAGTAAAGAAATTTTAATACCTATACAAATGACCTTGATAAATGTCCACACAAAGTCCATACTGTCTGGAAAATACATCTTTGATTATGAATCTGAGAAGCAGGACTAGTCTTATCACAGCACTGCAGTTTAAAAACCGTAAAACGGCCAGCACTCCCCCGGGCAGGAGGAATTTTATATATCAGCTTTGCTGAAGATGCTTGGGAGTCCCACGGGATGAGCTGGAGATTGCTCCTGGGGCTATTTTCTCAGCCTGCTGCTACTATAACCCTCACTTAGGATAATGTTTAGAAAACAATAATGATGCTAATGATGATACTTTTGCCAGGCTAACATGGCTGAACCACTGATTTGTTACATGACTTTATACTGTGCTTGTATTACTATGCACATATTTATCCAATAATTATTTTTTGACATCCAAGTTCAGCCCACTAAGAAAAAGAAGTGTTCCTTTCATTGAGTGACATGGGTGAATTACTCTGGTTCCTTTCATTTTTTTCTTGTCACACATCCTACACATCTGGAGGAAGTGGAAATCAAACAAGAGACATCTTCCTATAGCTTGCTACTAGCACTTTGTGGTAACCCACTAAGCCATACTGTTGCTATTACTGCACACACACACACACACACACACACACACACACACACACACACACACACACACACACACACACACACACACACACACACACACACATTTATTGATGTGATTTGCAGTTTGTTAACTGGGAAAGTCCATTAGGCCTGTTTGAGGCCTTTTTCAGTGGAGCCTGGGGAGAAAAGAACCATGTACATATATGCAGAAACAATGCAAGTAATAATCACATCAAAATGAATACAGGGTAATACAGCAGCAGACATTATCATACACAATTTCACAATACTATCAATGAATCACATCAAAATTAATGCAGGGTATTACAGAAATAAAAGTCTGCAGAAGTTATTACAAACACAAACAATAACAAAACTGTATACTATGCCAAAGTTATAGGTTTATGGTGCATTAAGCATTAAGATTTCTGGGAGGTAGATAACCTGTAATATTTAAACTGAAAAATAGGGGAAAAAAAAGATATACACACATGTGCTCACACACACACACACACACACACACACACACACACACACACACACACACACACACACACACACATATATGTATATATAGACATAGAAATAGATCTATGTTTATATCTGTGTGTCTCTGCATACATATATATATATATATATATATATATATATAAAATGTGTGTATGTGTGTGTGTGTGTATATATATATATATATATATATATATATATATATATATATTATATATATATATGAATAAAACTTAACTTCAGGAAAATGGCTTGGAAAGCACTTCACCCCAACTAAAACAGCAGGACAACAGAGACTAAGAATTAGCGCTTTCGTACCTCTTTATTAAAACTTGGAACTTCAATGAAGTTACTGCATAGATATACACACATGTGCTCACACACACACACACACACACACACACACACACACACACACACACACACACACACACACACACATATATGTATATATAGACATAGAAATAGATCTATGTTTATATCTGTGTGTCTCTGCATACATATATATATATATATATATATATATATATATATATATATATATATATATATAAATGTGTATGTGTGTGTGTGTGTATATATATATATATATATATATATATATATATATATATATATATATATATATATATATGAATAAAACTTAACTTCAGGAAAATGGCTTGGAAAGCACTTCACCCCAACTAAAACAGCAGGACAACAGAGACTAAGAATTAGCGCTTTCGTACCTCTTTATTAAAACTTGGAACTTCAATGAAGTTACTGCATCAAAATTGCCTCTGCAACTATGTATCAAAGTTAAAGTACTTTAAAAAAGGTCCAGCAAAAAAGGCTTATCCAATCAAATAAAATTCTCACAACCACATGTTTGAGCTTAAATAGTACCAAACTAAATCAAATAACAATGAGAAATTAGAAAATGTTTAAGTACAATATGAATAAGATATAATAAATAAAATGTCTAAATATTCCATTTACAATGTAAAGCAAATTTAATGTTTCTATTCAATTTAATCTGTATTTTAACCAGCATTTAATGTTAATACTCTTGTTAAGACCAGGGAACTTATCCACTCTAAGTCTGATTTACCATAAAAGTTCCCTGGTCTCCAATTAATCGTTACATCCATTAATAAACCCTGTATTATCAACATGTTCCAAAATAAAAAATTCAAATTTCTTAAAGTTCATACAAGGTAGACTGTGTTTAGCCAAGGCATTTGTGACATTGCAGTCACATATTGCTTTATAGTGCTCACAAAGTCTAATTTTAAGTTCTGTAATGCTTTTTCCTATGTAATAAGAACAAGAACAACTTCTTCTTTTGGCTGCTCCCATTAGGGGTTGCCACATGGATCATCTGTTTCCATTTCTTCCTGTCCTTTGCATCTTGCTCTGTCACACCAACCACATGCATATCCTCTCTCACCACATCCATAAACCTTATCTTAGGCCTTCCTCTTTTCCTGTTACCTGGCAGCTTCTTCCTTAGCATCTTTTTCCCAATATACTCTGCATCCCTCCTCAGCACATGTCCAAACCAATGTAATCTTGCCTCTCTGGCTTTGTCTCCAAACCTTCCAACCTGGGCTGACCCTCTAATATACTTATTCCTAATCCTGTCCACCCTAGTCACACCCAGTGCAAATCTTAACATCTTTAACTCTGCCACATCCAGCTCTGAATCCTGTCTTTTTGTCAATGCCACTGTCTCCAATCCATATAACATAGCTGGTCTCACTACCCTCTTGTAGACCTTCCCTTTCACTCTTACTGGTACCCATCCCAGTGGATAACAAGGTATGTGTAGACTTAAGAATACTAACCACAGGTACCTTCCAAAGGCCAACTGGGGATATCATGGGGATCTCACAGGCATCAGTATCTAGGGTACTCCACCAGTTCCTGGATGCCATGTCAGCACATGCCGGTGAGCACATATATTTCCTCAACACCTGTAAGGCATTGACCAGCAATATGCATCTCTTCCACCAAATAACAAAATACCCTGAGGTAGTGGGTGCTATAGACTGCATGGATATACACATCAAAGCACCACCTGGCGTGCTGGGTAGAGTCTACATAAACCGCAAGGGCTTCCCCTCCAGCAACTGCCAGGTCGTGTGCGATGCCCAGGGCATTATAATGAATGTGTGTGCTGGCAGCCCTAAAAGCTATCACAACTCCCACATCTGGCATATGACGCAGCTGTACCATAGATTTGCCAATGGGGATATCCCATATGGCCACCTAGTGGGGGATGCTGGTTACGCACTGGAGCCATGGCTGATGACACCCATCAGAAATGCACACACACCCAAACAAGAACTCCATAATGAGGCACATGCACAGACCAGAATCATAATAGAGCATGTGTTTGGGATGCTCAAGTCGCGGTTCCGGTGCCTGGACATATCTGGTGGAGCCTTGCAGTACTCACCAGTTACATGTACCCAAATTGTCATTGTATGTGCCATGCTACACAATATGATCCTGTGGAAACAGCTGCAGCAGGAACAGCATGTGGCAGGGCCACACAGCCCCCCACCATTGCCAAGCCCAGCACAGGCACAGAGTGACTTGGAGGAACAACCTGAGCCTGCCCCTGTAGGCAGAAGGAGGCACGCCCAGTATGCCCAGGCCTTGGTAAAGAGGCATGCATAGCACATACACTGACATGGTAAGAACCCCGGGAATGACACCTCTCTCTGACTCGCACATACAGTAAAAGAAATGTCAAACATGACACTACCTGTGCTTAACCATGTATAGGGAGTGTACTATGTGCATCCGACATAGTCAGCCCTCCAGCATCATCCTCAATACTGGCACAGCCACAAAGGTAAGTCACTCTTCCTGTCAATTGCTGAATGGAGTAGTATGTTCTGCTACCTGTATCTATGGCATGGATTTGAGCATGTAATGGAATCGGGTGGATGAATGGGATGGCAGCAGATAGTTGACACCTATATTGGCAGCATGAAATCATTAACAAATACTGGTGTCAACATAGTAGGCAGTACTAGACAAGGTGATAAAACCCACTGCAGGACATGTGGTGGGCCAAATGTGTGTCCATAGGACACACACATGCATGTCAGTGAGGCTCACATACCCAACAACGGTCTCAGCCAGCAGGACAGGTGTCGACAAACACAAAGAAAGGCTGTCCTAAGGCCTCTGATTGATGGCTATGGAAAACAGCCCCCTCCAGACCTACACAGACAGACTACAACAGGTCAGACAGTGGGATGTTAGTTCTGAAGGGTAAGAAGTCTGAAACTGAAATGTAGGTCAGTCAAACCTAAGAACTATAGTACACTGATATACCTCTAGTCTGCAGAGTCTTAGGAGGATAAAATCCTCCAAAGCTAATTACGAAAACAAAATTGCCACTGACTCTAAAGACAACCACAAAGCATTCTATAGCTATGTCAAGAATCTCAATGGCAACACTCAGATCTGCTCTGAGTTACAGCACAATTGCACTAAATATACAGAACCAACTGATTTTGCCAACATCCTGGTGGATAGGTTCAGTGCTAACTTTACCCCTGTCTCACCCCCTAGAGGGCCCATCTCTATACCGGAAGAATGCAAAGTTCATGTAATCATGGCTGCACAGGTAAAAAACACACTCTCCAAAGCCAAGAACACAGCATCCATGGGACCTGACAATAGCCCAGGCTGCATTCTACATGAACTACAGGATGAACTGGCACCTCACCTAAGTACCATGTTCAGTCATAGCCTCATCACAGGCTTTGTGCCCACTGAATGGTGCACTGTGATGGTTATCCCACTCCACAAAGGGGGAGCCACGACAGACCCTGGGAACTACCGCCCCATTAGCCTGACGAGCCTGGTCTGCAAGGCCATGGAGCATATTATCATGGAACTCATAAACAAAGACAGTGGTAATCTCCAAACTCTGGATCCCACCCAGTTCGGGTTTGTAAAAGGCAGATCATATCTCCTAAACCTGATAGACTTCTTTGAAGCAGTCACCAAAGCCATAGATGAGAGTAAGGTGGTTCACACAGCCTATCTAGATCTTGCCAAGGCTTTCAATACCATCCCCCACTCTGGAATTATAGATAAACTCACTAAACTAGGTATAAATCCCTATGTCACAAGATGGGTTGCCAACTGGCTCATGGGCAGAACCCACACTGTGAAAGTAGCAGACTCCAAATCCGACTTCAGACCAGTGACAAGTGGAGTACCACAGGGTTCAGTCCTGGGTCCTCTCCTGCTTGGTATCTACTTCTCTGAAGAGCAGGCTAACACAGAAGGTCTTTGGCTAATGAAGTTTGCAGATGACTGCAAACAGGGAGCCATAATCGAAACTCCTAATGATGTGGACATCCTACAAAATGGCCTCACTGAGATAGATGCCTGGTGTCAAAGTCATGGCCTGAAGCTCAGTGCCAAAAAGTGCATTGTCATCCCCTTTGAAAAAAACTCTGTACCTATGAACTACCACATAGGTGGTAGTCTACTTAACACATAAAGTGTAATAAGAGACCTTGGGACACAGGTGGACAGTAGTCTTTCCTTTGATAATCACATCACCACAGTGGTCAAGAAATCCTTCTATACGGCACACCTCATTACAAAGGGTTTCTCATCCAGAAAAAAAGAGGTCATTGTTCCCCTCTACTCATCACTCATTAGACCCATTATAGAGAACAGCGCCCCTTTTGGTATGTACCTCACAAGACATCTACAACAACTGGAGATGCCACAGAAATGCATCACAAAGAGGATTACTGTCCTCAAATAGATGGCCTACGCAGACCTTCTCTAAAAGCTCCAGCTTTACTCTGTCGCATATTGCCTACTCAGAGGCAATCTCTGCTTAACATACAAAGCTATGTCAAACCCAGAGCTGTTGGACATGGTCCACTTAAAGAAATCTCAATCCCTCCGAGCTACAAGCTGTAGGGACCTAAACCTTGTCATCACAATAAGCAGAACATGCTGGAGGGATAGATTCCTGTCCCAGAGACTTCCCATACTCTGGAGCAGACTACCTATCTATGCCAAACAGAGCTCCTCATTAGCACTCTTCAAGAAAAATCTTGATGATTGGATGGGAAATAGGAAATTCACCCCGGGGATCACTTCTGTGGCTCTGCTCGACAGGGGTACAGGAAAATAATTTTCTTGGGAGGCAAAAGCCAAGGTACCTTTTTGGCTAGGCTTATATAGGCCCTAGGGCTAATAGCCTAGTACCTACCTATGAACCTATGATAGGTCAGAATATAGAATGAAATGGAAGCCAACAGAGTACCTGAAATACCAGTACAGTCATAGCAAATGTTTACAGTTGTCAGGTGTGCCCCCCCACAATCCTATGTAGAAATATAGTAGCATATACATGTAGGTATAATAGTGGAGCGCAGATTACCTGAGCTGGTCAAAGTAGCAGGATAGAGTTTTGCATGTGTGTGTTAGGTTGTTGTGTGTTGTGTATTGTGTGAAAGTGGTCAGCATGTAGGCATGGAGGGTTGGGTCCTGGTGGCCAGTGGCCAGTACTGTTGATGACAGGGCCAAGTTCTCACAACTGCAGTGCCAAACACAAAGCATCCCAGCAAGACACAGTCTGGCAGTAATCCATATTAATTATTTGGATTTAATATCTGTCACCATCTGAAAGATGGACATGGCATGAATGTTGACCCAGACATACAACCAGTGCACAGGTGGAAGTACCCTAGACATAGAGTATATAAAATGTTGCTGTCAAATGGACACACCTTTGGAATTGTACATGCAGGTTAGCAGCACATTAGCTGGCTGTGTAGTATGGAATACTGATGTAGTCTGGCCAAACACTGGCAGACCACAAAAGGCACAGGTATGAAGCACTGAGAAACTGCTGATGTCCTTGCACAAGCCAGCATAAGTGGAATGCCCCACATATATCTGTGAGTCATCTGCAAGTAGCTTCCATAGAACACATGCACACAGTTCACCCCACCATCAGCCACAGGTACCTCACAGGTCATACCCTGCTGTTGGGAATGAGTACAATATGACCCCCTCCTCTGTATGGGAATAGCCACAGAATGTAGCATGCTGAAAATGTGTCCCATGCAGGTGTGTCCCTAGATGTAAGCAGCTCCCTGCCAGCATCCACACCAATGTATCAATAAGGACAGAAACTGTTGACATTAACACCTTGCACACCTACCCTGTCACCCTAGGGGAATGCAGTGGCTTGCAGCCTGGGACTGTAGGAGTGCAACAATGCACTGGGCTGTTACAGATGGCCTGCATCACTGTCAAATGCCCTACAGTCCTCTGTCAAAGGCCTGTGTCTCACCTGTACTGCCAATGTATGTTATCTCATGGACTCCCAAATAACAACATAAGAGTCCAAAGAACACAAATGCAAGGCCATCTTGACAAATCCCAGTAGCATGTCCACCATGTCCTACTGCATGAACTGAGGACCAACCCCTAATTACTGCTGGGATGAACTGATAACTATAGGCACACTTATCAGATATTATTTGCATAATGTTCGGAAGAGGAGAGAATAACAGGCGGGGTAGAGCCATGGAGTGTGTGAAGTCTGAAACTCAGATGTGTGCACATACTATCCCTGCCTGCAAACACAGGAATGGGTGGCTACAAACCTGCTCGTAAACCACAATGTGAAAGGGTAATGACCAGAAATATGAGCCATGCCTTTGGGTAACCTGTGTGAATCTGTACAGCTGTGAGGTATGGCCACAGCAGGATATGGCCATACTGTCACATTGATTGAGGTACAAGCATGAGATCCTCAGCCACCACAGTACCAAGGTGCTGAACCATTTACACAGACTCATCAGCAAGTGTCTGCAACTCCCCCTCCAGAATGGCATGATTGTGCAAGAATATGTAGGGTGCAGACCACAATACTGGACACAGATTCATTCATTTTGTGTTCCTCAGGAAATTACTGCAAGCAAATATGTATACCTGTCAGTAGTTGATGACATAAAACATCACAGTGTAAAACAGTACATATGTCTGAATATCTCTGCTAACACCAAAACCATGTAGCAGAGCAGCACTGACACAATTAATTACAGTATCCCACTATCCTTTGCCCATTGTGACCCCATATTGTCAACCAATGTACAGATATCCTGCAGAAACAGGTTGCTAGCTGTAGGTGTAGAACACAAATCCCTGCACTGGAGTACAACCTACCTGGAATGGATTCACAGATTCAATACAAAAGGTCATACTGGGCATGCTCCCACACTTACAGAAATGAAGCCCATGTCTGGCAACAACAGTGGACTATACATATCTATCAGTCACAGAAGTTTGTGCACATGCTCCACATTGCACACCAGTCATGCTTTGCACACACATTGGATAGGAATACTCACATATATCCAAGGGCAACACACTATAATAGGCCAAACATACACATACGTAGATGTGTGGAAGAGAGTGACAGACAGTGACAAAGAGCTTCCTATCATGAGGCCTGTCCTACCCAGCACACATCCAATTGGCCAATACCACATGATGTACAAATGTCTATCACTGTAGACATTTACTTCTGGTAGCCCTCAGCACTATAGTGTCTGTGGTACTTGTGATAACTGTGTAACATGACTGTACAAGTCATTCATCTAGCAGTTGTATACACGTACCTGTCAAATGTGAACCTGTATGTGCTTCCAGACAAATGGTTTATGGCCCATTTGCACACACTGCATTCCCCATTGCCCTACTTTGACAAGCCTGCTGATGTCATTCACCTTGAAATACACCTTTGGGGAAAGACTTGCCATATAAGCTCCGTGGTGCATGCTATAACTGCATGATGCTATAGTGTTATGTATTAGGTAGGAGTTCTAATCCCAGACATGGCAACTGTGAGACAGTGTGTGTGTGTGTGTGTGTGTGTGTGTGTGTGTCTGTAGAGATCAATGCTTTTGAGGTCAGTCACAGTCACTACACTGTCCATTGCCCTACTTTGGCAAGCCTGCTGAGGTAATTCACCTTGAAATACACCTTTGGGCAAAACTAGCCCTCTAAGCTCCATGGCACTTGCTATAACTGCATAATCCTATGGTGTGATGTACTAGTTAGGTAGGAGTTTTAATCCCAGACATGGCAACTGTGAGACTCTGTGTGTGTGAGTGCGTGCGTATGTGTGTGTCAGGATCAATGCTTTTGAGACCAGTCTCAGTCACTACACTGTCCATTGCCCTACTTTGGCAAGCCTGCTGATGTCATTCAGCTTGAAATACACTGTTGGGGAAATACTTGCCCTATAAGCTCCGTGGCGCATGCTATAACTGCATAATGCTATAGTGTGATGTACTAGTTAGGTATGAGTTCTAATCCCCAACATGGCAATGGTGAAACTCTGTGTGTGTGTGACGGGAGCAATGCTTTTGAGGCCAGTCTCAGTCAGTACATTGTCCATTGCCCTACTTTGGCAAGCCTGCTGATGTCATTCACCTTGAAATACACCTTTGGAGGAGGGCTAGCCCTATAAGCTCCATGGCGCATGATATAATGATGTAATTCTATAGTGTGATGTACTAATTAGGTAGGAGTTCTAATCCCAGACATAGCAACTGTGAGACTCTGTGTGTGAAGGGATCAATGCTTGTGAGGCCAGTCACAGTCAATACACTGTCCATTGCCCTACTTTGGCAAATGTGCTGATGTCATTCACGTTGAACTAAACCTTTGGGGAAGGGGTGGCCCTATACATTCTATGGTGCGTGTGATAAATGCAGTACACTGTAGTAGCAATACATAGCTAGGTAGGGGTTTGAATATCAGTACTGTCAAGTGTGTGTTTGTCATCAGTATCCTGTGTGGAGGTAGCTGTGATTGTGTTATAACAGGACTCATACTGGGGCAGGTTTTGCAAATTTCTTATATTGAGGACCTACTATATGTCACAATGTCCACCTTATAAGGACAACAGATGTCAAACAGCAGAGAGGCTGGTTTAGACAATCCATACCCCTACATGTGACATTATGGATTGGGGAACAATATAGGCTACCCTTGTATTACCCAGAGAACAGTCTCCACCCATGTCTCATACACAAACACACTTGGCTAGGCAACAACCACTATGTTGGTAGTTCCCTGAATATTGCCCACAGATAGTAACCACGGTGTGATTGCAGTGGTCGACAGAGGACATGGCACCCTGTTCCATCCCTACAATAGGCAAGTAATTGCTAACAGTGGTCCTTTGGTATGTTCCTCACTGGATGCCTGCAACAACTGTAGAGTCAGCAAATGTAACCCACAAAGGAAATACCATGCTTTATACACATGCCCTGTATGAACAGATGCCACTAACACCAGTGAATACCTGTATCATGCTGTCAATGTAGGTGCAGGATCAACCTCAGTTCCATAGCCAGTTCTCACCACATGAGGTCAGGAATACCACATCAGATGATAACAATCTGTCCACACAACATTCCTCAGACACCCCAGGTACACTTCCACATGTCACAGAACATGCATGTGGGACATGTGCACAACCCAGACATCGTCCATGTTATGGACTATAAAACACATACATGGCAAGCATTGTACAGCACTGGCCACCCCCCGCAATATAACCCAGATGAGTGGATGGTGATTACAATACCCACCTGTGTGGGCCAATCCAGGGGCTACACCCCTGAGCCACACTGCAGACCATTGCCATGTGGCCTGATGCCAAGGCATACACTTTGCCTAGCCTTGTACAGCCTTCTGGCACAGTCAGCTACTACACACCTGTGAAGCAATGAACCCATGCAAATCTATATCTGTGTGTGTGTGGAAATTAATGATTTGGAAGCCATCCACACTCACTACACCTCTCATTGTCCTACTGTAGCATGCCTTCTGATGTCAGTCACCTTGACATACCCTTTGCCCATATATCATCCTGATAACCTCTCTGGTGCATGTGATACCTGAATAATACTGTAGTGTAGCAAACTAGTTAGCTAGGAATTCTAATCCTGACCCTGCCAACTGCGATAATGTGTATGAGTCCCTGAGAGAGTGTGGTTGTGTCTTCCTTGACACCTGCTTTTCTGGACAGGCACATGTACTACACTTACCTTATCCCTCCTTTGTCACTGTTGCTGATGTCACTCACCTTCAAAGATACCTTTGGACAGCTCTCCAACATGTAAGCTCTGTGGCACATGCAATAACTGCATAAAAATGTAATAGCAATACATAGGCATTACTGATTTATACATTAATAATGTGGATTTGTATATAAGGGAATGTATTGTGATGTTTCTTTGTCTGATGAAGGCTGGTGTCACAGCCAAAAGCACTTACCTTAGATTTTATTTCTATTTTATTAAACTTGGATCATACTTGGAGTTGGTTTGTTTTTTATTAGTTTTTTATTAATTTTTTTTATGAGTATGGCTACTGGCAGCTCACAGGATGTGGGTCCATGTTTATCTAGGATGGAATTTGACTTATTGCAATAATCTGTTATTAACTTAACCCAATTGATCCAACAATTGAGTTGGAATACTGTTGTTGGTAATGGGATGTTAACCCAACAAACTGTGAGGCAAAGACTGACAGTGAAGAAAGTCAGGAAGGTATTTCACCAGGACAGGAGCAGTACTAGCAATTGTCCAGTAATGTAACTTCTAACCCGTAATACTGGAGCTGTAGACTTCAGCTTGGACTTGCAACAATAGCTGAATCAAATGGATGGTGGGTCAGGACATTTGGCTAGGAAACTACCTACCATTGGTAACATGCGGGATGATTTTTATGAATTGGTATGGCAATATAGGACATTAATGCATGAAAATGTGTACTTCAATGAATGTAGAAAATGCAAACAAATACTAAAAGATTTGCGTTATTGGAGAACAGCACATTGCACAGAGAGCTAATCCAAATGTTTGACGGGCAGGGGTGTGAACTTCTTGAAATTTTAACTAAACATAATTCATTGAAAATGGAAGAATTAAATAAAAAAAATCATTGCTTTGGACAATAAAATTAAGCATGATAATGCATTTACTGCTTGCCAAACCCAGTATCAGGACATTTTCACCCAGGTCAATAATTATAGCAAAATTGTGTCAGAAAGAAAAATTGGTAAGCTACAAAGAGACCAGTTGGACTGTTCCAATGGTAGGGCATACCCTAAGCCATCACGTGGTCAATCTAAAAGGGAGGAAGAAGCTACTGAAGGTGGTTATGGTGGAAATGAAGGTGCTACTGCTAGTGAAAATGTATTATCTGAAAATCAACAGTCTGTCCCTTTAGAAGATGGCCAGGTTCATAGATCAGAATGACTTTGAAACAAGAATATGAACTACCCCAAATGGGGGAATGCAGCAGGGGTTTCATTCAACCGGAACAAACAGAGAACAGCTTTTTATTCACGGAGGAACTTTTGTAAGAGCTGGTAGGTGAACAGACTGATAATGTAACTTACTAACTAGTTACAAATGAAGCTGGAGACTTTCAAATTTATAATTATAGCTCATTTGAATTTGGCTGTGAATATGCAGCTATTTTTTGTAAAGTTTAACATTTGTGCCAAACAGACGAGTGAAAGTTACTGACTTAATAACAATTTAAAGTTGTATACCAGGAAAATGAACTTGGCTTTGCTTTTTCAGGAGACATCTACATCTGCTATTAATCCATACTATATAACAAGTACTTTTAACCGGGTCTGTATTACGAAACTGAAAAACCCTATGCGCGAATACCAAAACATCGACTTCTATACCGTGAACCGCGAAAATCCCAAATGCACTAAACAGCAAAAAAAATAAATAAAAAATTGAACTGTCATAGTTGGCCAGCCCCACCACTAGCTATATACTACCTGTTGTGTCTTTTGGCTTTTCCCGGTTAGGGGTCGCCACAGCGGAACTCTGGTCCGCTAATGATTGGCAGTAGATTTTTACGTGCCGAGTTGCCATCCCTGATGCACAACCTTCAACAAAGGTACGCCCATTCACGCATGTCTCCACACAGAAGATGCTCTAGATGAGAATCGAACAGGACAACGTCTTACTGTGAGGCGACAACACTACCACAGCACCACCACCGCCTACCCAAATAAAATAAATAAACCACATACATACATACACTAACCAAATCCTACTATTAACCTAAAGTATAGCACAAAACCCTACTTCTAACTTTACACTAAACCCCACATACACAACTAACTATGCACTATCCTTAACCCCTCCCTAACCCTAAGGTCCGTAACTACTGCACACATCCCCTACAGACATACACCCAAACAAAACAAATAATCCACATACAGACATTTAACAAAACCCTACCTCCAACACTACTAAACCCCACATACAAAACTGTCTATGCACTATCCTTAACCCCTCCCTAACCCTAAGGTCCGTAACTACCGCACACTTCCCCTACGAAAATATACACAAACAAAATAAATAACCTAAATACATACATTTAACAAAAACCCTACCTCTAACCCTACACTAAATCTAACGTACATTACTTATCTAAGCATTTACCTTAACCTGCACCCTATTCTAAACTCCGTAACCATCCAAAACTTACCTTATGCAGCTAATCCACAGACGGGCCAACCATGGAAATTCGATATTTCCATTTTCACGGTTTTCGACTTCTGCTCTAAGTCCACTTCGCGCTATATGGTTCAACGTTTACATATTCGCGTAAACGTCTTTTCGCTTTCCTAATATAGACCCCTTTTAACCCTAGTTTTACATCCAGTGGTAAAGGTATTTGAAGAAATGTGTGAACTTGATTTTAGGCATTTACTACAACAAAAGATAGCATTGGAAAATGGTAATTTGGATGTAACACAAAGGAAATTGTTAGATGATTTAAGAAGTAGAGGTGACCTCCGTTTTATGCAGCCTGATAAGGGTGGAGGCTTAGTGGTGATGAATGCCATTGATTATAATCAATTAATGCTACAGGTAATATATGAAGATGCATATGTTGAAGCCTCATTGAATGAGATTAATATCTCATATTCCAGAATAGATTATTTTTTGGAAGATATGTTGACCCAGGGCCAAATAACTAGTGAGGTTTATAAATTCATGTATGTGGAAAATCCTAAGGTGGTGACAATAAAAATATTTAAATAATCCCCCATTGCACTCTATAGTGGATGCAGGTTGTTCCAAGACATATTTTATAGTTAAATATATGAATACACAGTTGAAGGAAAAAGTATTTAATTTAAATTATCTATGTCGTGATTTTTTGGATTTTCTGTCAAAAGTTAATAATGTGGGGGCATCTATTGATGGGTATTGATGATATAGTATTCATCAAGGTAGATATCAAAGATTTATTTACATGTATCCCACAACATAGGTTCATAGGTTCATAGGTTCATACTAGGCCATCTGCCCTAGGGCATTTATAAGCCTAGCCAGAGTGTGTGTGGCTTTCACCACCCCTTAGGATGAGAATACTATACCCATTAGTTTGCTGTGCCTCTGTCCAGCAGTGATACAGAGATGATTCCCAGGGTAAACCTACGATCTCCCATCCACTCGTCAAGATTTCTCTTGAACAGAGTCAGTGAGGGGCTCTGCCTCACATGGACTGGGATTCTGTTCCATAGTGTAGGGAGTCTCTGGGTGATGAATCTGTCCCTCCAGCACGTCCTGTTTATATCCGTGTTGAGGTTTAAGTCTCTTGCTCTCGTGGCTCTGGTGGATTTGGATTTTTTGAGGTGGAGCATGTCCATTAATTCTGGGTTGGACATGGCCTTGTATGTCAGGCACAGATCACCTCTGAGCAGGCGGTATGCGACTGAATAGAGCTGGAGTTTCTTCAGTCGGGCATCGTATGACATATGTTTGAGCCTTTATCCTTTTGGTGAGGAACTTTGGGGTCTTTCCAACTGCTGCAGGTGTCGGGTAAGGTACATTCGAATGGGGCGTTGTACTCAATCATTGGTCTGATAAGTGAAGAGTACAGGGGTACAATGACCTCTCCTGATCTGGATGTGAATCCCTTCATGATCAGGTGGCCAATGTAGAAGGTCTTCCTAACCACTTTGGCAATGTGAGTGTCAAAAGAGAGGTTACTGTCAACTTGGGTCCCCATGTCCCTGATAACTTCTTCCGTGTTTAATGGATTACCACCTATGTGGTAATTAGGGGTTACCTTGTTTTTCCCAAAGGGTATGACTATACATTTTTTGGCATTTAGCTTAAGGCCATGGCTCTGGCACCAGTTATCCATTTCTATGAGACCTCTCTGGAGGATGTCTGTGTCTGATGGAGTGTCAATTATGGTGCCCAGTTTGCAGTCATCTGCAAATTTTGTCAGCCACAATCCCCCTATGTTTGCCTGCACTTCAGAAAAATAAATGCCGAACAAGAGGGGGCCCAGGACTGAGCCCTGTGGGACACCACTCGTGACCGGCGTAGAGTCTGACATGGCACCAGCAACTCTAACCCTGTGTGTTCTGTCCTTGAGCCAGTTTGCAACCCATCTTGTGACATATGGGTTTACATCTAAGCTGGTGAGCTTTTCTATGATGCCCGAGTGGGGTATTGTGTCAACGCTTTGCTAGGTCAAAGTAGGCTGTGTGAACTGCCTTACCCTCATCAATGGCCTTAGTGACTGTTTCGAAAAAGTCGACCAAGTTCAAGAGGCAGGATCTGCCCTTGACAAAGCCAAATTGGGTAGGATCCAGTGTCTGTAGGTCCCCAATGTCTTTATTTATGAGTTCCATTATGATCCTCTCCATAGCTTTGCAGACAAGGCTCGTCAAGCTTATGGGGAAGTAATTTCCAGGGTCCGTAGAAGCACCGCCTTTGTGGAGTGGGACCACAGTTGCCGTACGCCATTCTTTGGGTACGTATCCTGTAGTAAGGCTAAGATTAAACAGCAGCCTTATGTGTGGGTTTAGTTCCTCATTGAGTTCGTGTAGCACACAGCCGGGGACACCGTCCGGTCCCATTGATGCTGTGTTTTTTGCTTTAGAGAGAGCAGCTCTCACCTGGGCATCTGAGATATTTGGGAGGCTAGACTCTGGTGGGATAGATATTTCTCCTTTTTAGGGATAGAATGGTTCAGTGAATTTTTCACGGACTTGTTCCCAATAGGCCAACATAATATCAATACTTTGTCTCATTTGTTGGAAATTGTGTTAACTAATAATTACATTTTCCATGACGGCCATTACTTTAAACAAATCAAAGGAGTGGCAATGGGGTCCCCTGTGGGCCCCTTGTATTCTAATGTAGTTATGACTGTCTGAGAAGAGAAATATTTGTTTTCTTCTGAATATATGTCTCATGTTAAGTTATACACACGCTTTTTGAACAATTTACTTTTTATATGGAATGGACCAATAGACTTAATAACAGAATTTATACAGTATATTAATCAGAGTACTGAGTTTTTGGTCTTTTCACATGAAATTGGAACTGAGCAAATTTCTTACATGGATGTATTACTTTGTAAGGATCATGAACGGAGATGTTTAAAATCTAACATACTTAGGAAGAAAACGTATTCTAATAAATTTTTGCATTTTTCCAGTAATCATCCACATCATGTAAAGAAAGCAATCATAAAGGGCCAGATGGTACAAGCAGCCAGGATGGTGACAGATGTGAATGATTTTAAGGAGGAATGTAGTTTTATTGGAAGAATGTTTCAGAATAGGGAATATCCAGGAAAGTTTATTGATAAAATAACTAAAGAGGTGGTGGATAAAAGACTACATGGGATATATAAGCCTTTATTGAGATTTGGCATAGATGAAGTATATGACTATGAGGGAGGGGAAGGTGTTAATAATACTGTGACCCCTCAGAACTTGAATATTAATAATAGTGAGAGATCTCATAACACCAATATGGATCTGATTAGTGGTTCAAGAGAGAGACTAAGTTTTATTACAGCTTATACGAATGATAGTGAAAATATTTTTCACATAATGTGTAAAAATTGGTCCCTTATTATGGGGGATAAGGAATTAAATACTGTTTTGGGTGGTCGCCCTAATGTAGTCTATAAGAAAGATAATAATTTAAAAGATTGGTGTAATATATCAACTCTCATCCTATTACCAAGACAAAAGGGAAAATGAGGAAGTGCAATACGTGTAGGCAGTGTGTTAACATTCTTGAATGTGGTGAAATTATGTTGGGTGGGATAACTATTTGTATCCCAGGTTATTTTAATTGTAATACCAATGGAGTTGTATATGCAGCTAAGTGCTTAGATTGTTCTTCTTACTATATAGGAAAAACTGAATGAAAAATTAAACAATGTATATACAAACACCTTTACAATATTAGTAAATTAAAGAACACTAATGCACTTTATAAACATAGAAAAAAAACAAGGTCATAGCTTTGGTTTTGTAGTCTTGGAACCAGTTAAAGTAGGTCCTAGGGGAGGCCCATGGAAAATCACACTAGAAACCAGAGAATACTGGTGGCAAACTTATTTAAATGTTGGAAAACTCCCAGGGTTAAATGAGGCTATCTCTTTTTCTAGTGTTTTAAAAATGAAGTCTTATAATAGATAAATGATTTTAATTATGTAATTGTTTAACTGGTTTAACAATTTAATTAATTAATTAATGTGGATTTGTATATAAGGGAATGTATTGTGATGTTTCTTTGTCTGATGAAAGCTGGTGTCACAGCCTAAAGTGCTTACCTTGGATTTTATTTCTATTTTATTAAACTTGGATAGTGCTTGGAACTGTTAGTTTGGTTTTTAATAGTCAGGCAGGGGTATGAAACCCCGTACTGGTAAATGTGTGTGACACAAACATGCTTAGCTTTTACCCTCCTATCCTCTGCCTTTCTTACTTTGTCTCTGTCTGTCTCTCTCACTCCCTCTCTGGTGGATGTGGAAAAGTACACCTGCTTTGCTTAGGCAGCAGCTTGTGTTTTGTAAGTGATGCTCATGATCAACTGATGGCCTGTGCATGAATTGCAGTCCCCCACTAGCTGATTGCATGTGGAACAGCTGTGGTAACATTCCCATAGCCAATTGCATGGAAACACACTCCTATAACTAGGAACATCATGTGGGTGTTGGCCCTTTTCATTCACTGTGAGCAGGACTTCATGTCAGTGTTTAGCAAACAGCATCCCAAAGGGTAGTGGGATATACCTCTTACAACATGCACTGTGGAGACAAGTCAACAAAACAGGAGGGAGATGTTCCAGACATGAGGTCAGAATGTAAGTTTTGCTCTTCTACATTTGGCGTAATGTTGGTTTAACAGGGTTTGTGTGGATATTGCTGGTCTACATAGGTTCATAGGTTGATAGGTTCATACTAGGCTATCTGCCCTAGGGCATTTATAAGCCTAGCCCAACGTTTTGTGGCTTTCACCACCCCTTAAGTTTGAAGGATACTATGCTCATTATTTTGCTGTGCCTCTGTCCAGCAGTGACACTGAGGTGACCCCTGGGGTAAACCTGCGATCTCCCATCCATTGGTCAAGATTTCTCTTGAACAAAGCCAGCGAGGTGCTCTGCCTCACATGTACCGGGATTTTGTTCCACAGCATAGAGAGTCTCTGGGTGATGAATCTGTCCCTCCAGCACGTCCTATTTATAACCGTGTTAAGGTTTAAGTCTCTTGCTCTTGTAGTTCTGATGGATTTGGATTTTTTGAGGTGTAGCATGCTTATTAATTCCGGGTTGGACATGGCCTTGTATGTCAGGCACAGGTCACCTCTGAGCAGATGGTATGCGACTGAATAGAGCTGGAGTTCCTTCAGTCGGGCAGCATAAGACATATTTTTGAGACCCTTTATCCTTTTGGTGAGGAACTTTTGGGGCCTTTCCAATTGCTGCAGGTTTCGGGTAAGATACATTCCGAAAGGGGCATTGTACTCTATCATTGGTCTGATGAGTGATGAGTACAGGGGAACAATGACCTCCCTTGATCTAGATGTGAATCCCTTCATGATCAGGTGGGCAATGTAGAAGGTCTTCCTAACTACTTTGGCAACGTGAGTGTCAAATGAAAGGTTACTGTCAACCTGGGTCCCCAGATCCCTGCTAGCCTCTTCTGTGCTTAGTGGATTGCCACCTATATGGTAGCTAGGGGTAACCTTGTTTTTCCCGAAGGGTATGACTATGCATTTTTTGGCATTTAACTTTAGGCCATGGCTCTGGCACCAGTTATCTGTTTCTATGAGACCCTTCTGAAGGATATCTGTGTCTGATGTGTTTTCAACTATGGTGCCCAGCTTGCAGTCATCTGCAAACTGTGTCAGCCATAATCCTCCTGTGTTTGTCTGTACTTCTGAAAAGTAGATGCCGAACAAGAGGGGGCCCAGAACTGAGCCCTGTGGGACACCACTTGTGACCGGCTTGGAGTCTGACATGGCGCCAGCAACTCTGACCCTGTGGGTTCTGTCACTTAGCCAGTTTGCAACCCATCTTGTGATGTATGGGTTTACATTTAAGCTGGTGAGTTTTTCAATGATACCCGAGTGGGGTATTGTGTCAAAAGCTTTTGCAAGGTCAAGGTAGGCTGTGTGGACTGCCTTGCCCTCATCAATTGCCTTGGTGACTGTTTCGAAAAAGTCAACCAAGTTTAAAAGGCATGATCTGCCCTTGACAAAGCCAAACTGGGTTGGATCCAATGTCTGTAAGTCCCCTATGTCTTTATTTATGAGTTCCATTATGATCCTCTCCATAGCTTTGCAGACCAGGCTTGTTAAGCTGATGGGGCGGTAATTTCCAGGGTCAGTGGAGGCACCGCCTTTGTGAAGTGGGACCACAATTGCCATACGCCACTCCTTGGGTACGTATCCTGAGGTGAGGCTAAGATTAAACAGCTGCCCTAACTGCGGGTTTAATTCCTCATTGAGTTCGTGGAGCACACAACCGGGGACACCCTCTGGTCCCATAGATGCTGTGTTTTTTGCCTTGGAGAGAGCAGTTTTCACCTGAGCATTTGAGATGTACAGGGGGCTACAATCCGCTGGTATAGATCTCTCTCCTTTTGGGGGGGGGGGAATTTGCACTGAACCTGTCAGCCAGTATGTTGGCAATGTCTGTTGGTTCAGTGATTTTTACATCATTTTGAACTAATTCTGAGCATATCTGGGAGTTTCCTCCCAGGTTTCTAACATAGCTAAAAAAGGCCTTATGATTGTCTTTTGAGTCCTTAGCGACTTTTCTCTCAAAATTTGCCTTGGATGATTTTATGAGTGATCGTAGTTTTTTACTTATAATGATCAAGGGTGTCTTCCCTTTTAAGGATTTTGCTCTGTCTTGTAGTAGCTTTCTCCTTTTATTGTAAAGCTTGTTTATGGCTGGGGTCCACCAGACTGGGCGCTTGCCTTTGGTGCAAAGAGTCTTTGTTTTGTTTGGGATTGCCTGATCCATGCAGTCCTGGAGGTGCTGGTAGAAGGCATTTGTAAGTGATTCAGCGACTTGAGTAATGGTTTCTGCTGGCTCGGGGGCCTTGAAAGAAACCACACCAGTCTTAAGAAGTGTGAAGTCGGCTTTTGAGAAGTTCTTCACTGTGGTCTTTTTTATCTGGGGTGGGGGCGGGATGTGGACTTCCAGTGAGATTAGTTTATGATCTGATCTCACCAATGAGGGGTGTACTTCCGGTGTTGAACATTGTGTCCCCATGTTTGTGATGATGAGATCTAGTATGTTTTCTGTCATGACAGTGTTATGTGGTTGAGGAAACTCTCACCTGTATGGCTATCTGCAGACTGGCCAGTGTTTGGAGTCTTACATGTGTTGTGTTACTCACACATGTTTGTCTTTAGAAATGCAGTAGCATACTCTGAGGATTGCAGTCAGTACATGGTGATAGCCATGTGAGTTACTGACTTCATATCCCTCAGAAGACATATTTCACAACAAACCCTGTTACACCAGTAAATGTATGAGTTTATCACAGCAAACATGTCAATATTGGCCATGTGTTTGTGCCTCCAGCCACAACTCTGTCATCCTTTGTACATATGCCATGCAGTAAGAGGTGCATATGTTCAGCACATCATTATTTACTGACATCATACCTGATAACAAGTCAGTGAGATATCAGACTGCTAGACATGTTATGTATAGTAGGGCTTATATTTTAGGACACAAAGTGGACATTCTGCAGTAGTGTGTACAGTAGTGAAGTCTGTATATTTATGGTGATTGTCAACAGAATGTGTATTGTGAATATGTAGCTTGGCCTGTGTACAGACTGTGTTAGATGTCATTGTTCTTGGTCCTGTTCTATCTGATGTTGCATGCTGCTGCAGTGTATGGTACCCTATCAGCGTACATGTTTATAGGGCCAAACTGATACATGTCCCATACCACAATCAGGCATCGGAATACACTGTGTTTTGGCCCAGTATATGTAGGGTTAGTGTGTGAGTGGCACATATTAGGATGGTGTCGATCACACAGTCCATACACTGTCATATTAAGCACGCTTACCATATGTGACTGTGGCTGTGTTCAGATTGGTTGTGGGCATGTGCTTTCACACAGGTGTCTGTTACTCCATGCTGTTACATGCCTGTAGAGCCTGCTATATTTGCAGGTACATGTGTATTCCCCCATAATAAATGTAGGCCAGTGTTGTGGCAGTCTGTCTGTAGTTTGCACAGTGCTTTGTGAAATGCCTAGCAGCTCAGTGTACTTACCCAGTGTGATGTTATGTCCAGATATTTGTCAGATGTATTGTTGCCGGGCCACCATAACTGTTGTGTATTACTGACAAAGTAGTGGGATGTGGTACAGATGTATTTCACTAACTAGTCGGTAGTATGTGGGCTTGTGACCTCTGCTCCTCCAGTTATTATGTGTCAGGACAGACAGGAATGTGTGAATGCATAAACTGTGTAAGCTTATCTATTCCAGTATTTTCATGATATCCCCATTTACATGGCTGTAAACATCTACTTTGTCAGGCTTGGTCTACATGTCTTGCACTAAGGGGTTCTGTGTATACCTCTGGACTGACCAGAATGTGTCAGACTGTCCACATTTATTGGTCATATCTCTGCTGTATTCCACAGGATCATTAATGTGATGTCTCTGGTACTGCACTATGATGATCTTATGATGTCTGTCAGTAGCTGATGACGTACATATCAATATCAGATTAACATTTCTGTTAAGACAAGCCCTGTTACAGTAGCAACAGTCTACATTTATACCTGCAATACTTACATGACATCCCCTTGCACTAAAAGGTTGTGACTATTGGTGCTGAGGTATGACTCCACTACATGTTATTGACATGTGTTAAACTAGCAGATTGCTTCACTTCCAGTGTTTAGCATTTATATTGCAGCAATGCTGAAACCTGCTAAGCATTGCTCAGCCCTGGTAACTTGTGCTCACATTCCGGTCTGATAAAATAGCAGGGCAATGACATCCTTAATAAGTGTATTTAATTCCATGTACATAACATGCGTCTATGTGCTGTCATTACAGTAGGAATGGGTGTGAGTCTACTGTCTGGGACACCTGGGTATATATGGCTTGTACAACACTCTTTTCCATTTTAATGTGTTTCATACATGGGTATTATTCCAGGTTATATGCAGTGACACAGGCATGTAGTGTATCATTATATTACTACTGTTGACAATGCATTCCCAAGTAAGAGTAGGTTGCAGATTGTAGTCCTGGAGCCAAACCCCTCTGCATGCAAAGATGGACTCTTGAGTCCTCACTATCATGTTCTTGGTGTGTGAGCTGTGTGTCACTAAGTATTTACTACTGGATATTGATCTGACATGTAGATATTAACTGTAGACTACTGTGTGTATAGGACATGTCACTGAAGGCAGCTGTCATGTAGTAATGACATACTTATCAGTGTCAGAGATCTGTAAACACAGTCATCCTACTGCATAACCAGTTGGCTAGGTGATGTCTGTCTGTCCTCTGTACAGATGTGCAGATGTCGGGACTCCATCTTGGCTGCATAAAGGCAATCTATGCTTGCGTGACACTGACATGTCTGCCCAGCTGTGTTATGAATGCCACAGCTAGGAATCCGCACCCTGTACATACCACATGCCATGGATACCTCAACTACACTACCACAGGCAACAGAACATGCTTGGGTACAGGTCTCCAAGATAGACACTGACCATGTTATGTAATACATGTTGCATACATGTCAACTGGAGCACCTCAGTGGCACTCTGCAGGAGGCAACCAGATGATTGGATGTTGCATGTAACTCTCACCATGGGAATCACCCCTGCTATAACTGTAGATAGATGGCCTGCTGGCAAATGGCAGGTGGAATTATACCACTGTACACACATCCTCTACACTTCCCATCTCTCCATGGACAATAGCCTGGTACACACCTATGAACACCTGCACCGATGGACCCCAGTGCTGACAAATGTGTATGCATGCATTACTGAGAATAACAGTGTCTGTGTGTTTGTAGACCTGTAGTTGATAATACCCTGAAGCCCTTCACACCCACCGCACCCCCCCATTGCCATAGTTAGATGTGGCTGCTGCTGTACTGGACATTACATGTACCTTGTTATACTCTTTACCCTACGGGCTGCCTGGGGCTTGCAGTACCAGCACAACACTGTTGTACAAATGGGTTAATAGGCATGGGATACCCTCTGAGTTCTGGAAAGTGTGTGGAAAGTGTGTGTATGTGTGCAAGTGTGTATATTTATAGGATACAGCATTCTGAGGCCACATTTTCCTAATACAATACTCCTTGCCACACAGTATTAGGGGTAGTGATGTTGCTTACCATAGGAGAGCCATGACAATGCATCACCCTACTATCCCTGTGGCATGTGCATTAGATGCATATCCCTGTAGTAGCCCTCTTGGGATAGACAAGGGGTTGTATTTCAGTCCTGGTCAATGTGTGATGGTGGGTATATCAGAGTATTATCATGGGTTTCAGTGCATACATTATCCACTGTGGCATGTGGGTGCTCGGTATACTGTCTTTACACCATGGCACCCCCAGTACATGTCCCATGTTCCACTGTATGGGGACCACTGTCACCATCAACTATAGAGGTAACTGATAACACTATCCAGCCCAGTTATGCATGTGCTGTGTGCAACTTATCTTTAACAGAATGGACACACTGACAAGGTAGTTAGCATTGATAAGCCCAGGTCTCTCAGATGTGTTTATGACTGCTATGTGTTTGTCAGCGTATATATGGCAGTACGTCACACCATGTATTGTACATAAACAACCAGTACATCCCCCGTTACCATACTGTACAGGGCCTGGGGATGTTCTTCACATAACATGTAACCTGGAACACACACCTCATTCTAAAAGCTGTGCGGTGTGTGCAATTAAGACCACACACATCAGTAGCACTACATACCTAGGTAGGGGTTCTAGACCCAGTGTTGCCAAGTAAGAGTGTGTGTGTATGTGAAGGAATCTACTTCTGTGTGCAGAATACACATGTCCCAGGAGGTCATCTGTCCAAGAATTTCCTGGCAAATGCTAACATTTCACAGGTATCATCCTGTGGAAATACATTCCATCACAGCTAGTGGTAGATGTGTAAATGCCCTCTTCCCAACTGTATAGATGTAAAGCGATACTGGGGTTGGTATATATAGCTGGGTGTGCCTCTTGTGGACACAGCCACCATCATTGCAGTTACTGCTGAGTGTAACCCCCCACTTAGCTGGCTGTAATACTGTACAGTTCATGTTAACAGGTTAAGTAGCTGTCTATCACACTACCTGTGGTTCTACAGCACCTCACACCTGCCAAAGGGTAGGGCTGTGCCACCCACACCAGCACACCTATGGTTACCGAGATGAGGATTGCACTACATTGGGGAAGGGACATATACCCGGCCAGTAACATCATCAATGACATTAAACTAGCAGACTGCTTATTTCCCAATGTGTTGTTGTGCCTATTCTGTCTTGGTAGAATTACATAGGCTAAAATGGTTCCTTGCACAGGTGCATACATCCATGTGTACTGTATTCTCTGTGTATTGCATCAACACCAAAGCCTCTGTGTGTGTTATACACAAACATGTGGTATGTACCACCCAGTACACTTACCATTGTCCACTGTAGAAGGGCTGCTGACATCAGCCACCATGCACTCACCTGTATACACCCCCAGACCTATCAGCCATGTGGCACATGCCATAACTGTTATACAGACCTGTGACATGTGTTCACCTGTACCCAGGATATGGGACAGCCAAGGTGTCACCACAGTGCCATACCCCTTGTAGGATACAACAGCATACCATCATCCTGCTGACACATGGACACCTACAATACAAATGGAATATATTATGGAGCACAATCACTCAGTGTTAATAACAGCTATAATGCATTATGGTTGGACAGCTACACTTCCTGACATGGAAGCATTAAACTTTACTGCTGACAACATGTTACACAGCATTGCATTAGTACACCATAGTACAGTCACCCTGTGCATCAGAACCATATTAGCCTGTCCCTGCTTTGATGTTATGGATAACAGGGATGTGGCACAGGTATCATCATATGCACAGGGTGTGTTGTTGGTTTGCCAGAGATCTAGGCTGAGCCATACATTTGATACCATGTGTGTGAGTGAGGGGGTTTAATTATTAATTGGGTTGTTGTGATGTGGTGTGTATAGGTATGGGGTTGCCCTGGCTGTGTTGGTAATTTGTGTGTGTATGCATGCACACAGTTCTGCCATGTGGCTGTCCTATACAGGGGTTTGTTGAACAGCTGCAGACCACAACTGGCAGGGTGTGCAGTTCACCGTCTTCAGCCATGGACATGAGAACTGTGCCTGCCAGTGGTTCCATGGGCACCACCAGTTACAAGCCATGATATGGTACTGTCCCATGATGATGACATATGTCTGCTGGATCCAGGTCCCTCTTGGGACCGGCAAGGGCCACATGCATGTGGCCTGGTGTGGTATGGACAGCACCCCCTCTGCAGTGCTGGGGCTGGTACTGCCACTACGGAAGTGGGTCTGAGTTCTGGCACATCCACGTCGACCTCCAGCTGTTGGTGTTGCTGGCCTACATCCATGTGGCCATTGCACTACTCCCACCATATACTCAAGCACAGACATTCCATGGTCTAGGATTCCCACCATCTCACCCAACCATCTATCCATGACCTCTGCAAAATAATGGTGGGCACCTGCAAGATCGCGGATGTTGTCAATAACAGGTGAAAGAGTAGCCCTCTGCAGCCTCAGACCCTGTCATATGTACTACCTGCGCTTCCATGACAGCCTGAAACATGCATCTGGTGGCATCAGATGTGGCAGTTCTGATGGGGGCATGATGACCAGCAGCCCTCCTATAAGCACTCCTGTACATCTGCCTATGTGGTACCCCACCAGACATCCGGCTATGGCTGCTGTGTCCAGACACATGTGTCATGGATACCACACTGCCCTGTCCCATGCCATCAACTGCCAACTGTCCCTCAGCTATGGCCATTGGTGATGGGGTATGTATAGGCAATGTGACTGTGTGTGGGAATGGGGTGGATAACAGTGGGATGTCAAACGATGGTGCAGCTTCAGCCCCTGACAACCCTGCCTGTGCCACAACACACCTATCATCATAATCAGTGTCTGTATGGACATCAACATCAGATTCCCTGCAGGAGGGACCCTGACCCACCTTGCCACCTCTGAGGGGAAAACAAGAAATGCACTTTAAGACTTGTATGCCATTACTTAACAGTATACACACATAGGTTCATAGGTTCATAGGTTCATACTAGGCTATCTGCCCTGGGTCATTTATAAGCCTAGCCCGATTGTGTTTGGCTTATGCCACCCCTTGATTTGAGTATACTGTGCCCTTTTTAAAGTTTAGTTTACTGTGCCTCTGTCTAATAGTGACACGGAAGTAATCCCCGGGACACACCTACGATCCCCCATCCACGCATCAAGATTCTTCTTGAAGAGAGTCAGTGAGGTGCTCTGCCCAACATGAATTGGAATTATATTCCAGAGTGAAGGGAGCCTCTGGGTTATGAATCCGTCCCTCCAGCATGTTCTATTTATTTCTGTGCTGAGGTTCAAGTCCCTCGAGTGCGTGGCTCTAAGGGATTTAGATTTACTGAGGTGGAGCATGTCCATTAATTCTGGGTTGGACATAGCTTTATATGTCAGGCATAGATCGCCTCGAAGTAGGCGGTATGCAACTGAGTAGAGCTGGAATTTTTTTAACCGAGCAGCATATGGCATCTGTTTGAGTCCCTTGATCCTCCTGGTGAGGTACTTTTGGGGTCTTTCTAATTGCTGCAGGTGTCGGGTAAGGTACATCCCAAAGGGGGCATTGTATTCTATGATGGGCCTGATGAGGGATGAATAAAGGGGCACAGTTACCTCTCTTGATCTAGATGTGAATCCTTTCATGATGAGGTGGGCTATGTAGAAGGTCTTTCTAACAACTTTGGCAATGTGGTTGTCAAAGGAGAGATTGCTATCAACTTGGGTCCCCAGATCCCTAATTACTTTCTCTGTACTTAATGGGTTACCACCTATGTGGTAATTTGTGGGCACATTGTTTTGCCAAAGGGTATGACTATACACTTTTGGCATTTAGCTTTAGACCATGGCTCTGGCACCAGTTATCCATCTCTGAGACCTTTTGAAGGATGTTTGTGTCAGCTGGAGAGTCGATTATGGCACCCAGTTTGCAGTCATCTGCAAACTTGGTGAGCCATAGTCCTCCCACATTGGCCTGTACCTCAGAAAAGTAAATACCGAACAAGAGAGGTCCCAGGACAGAACCTTGTGGGACGCCACTTGTGACCGGTTTCGAGTCTGACATGGCTCCAGCAACTCTGACTCTGTGGGTTCTGTCTTTGAGCCAGTTTGCGACCCATCTTGTGACATAGGGGTTTATATTTAGGCTGGATAGCTTATCTATGATGCCCGAGTGGGGTATTGTGTCAAATGCCTTTGCGCAGTCCAGATAGGCTGTGTGGACTACCTTCCCTTCATCTATGGCCTTAGTGACTGTTTCGAAGAAGTCGATCAGGTTCAGAAGGCAGGATCTGCCCTTGACAAAGCCAAACTGGGTAGGATCTAGTGTCTGTAGGTCCCCAATGTCTTTGTTTATGACTTCCATGATGATCCTCTCCATAGCCTTGCAGACTAGGCTAGTCAGGCTTATGGGGCGATAGTTTCCAGGGTCCGCAGAGGCGCCACCTTTGTGGAGTGGGACCACTGTTGCTGTACGCCATTCTTTGGGCACATATCCTGTAGTGAGGCTGAGATTGTACAGCAGTTTTACTTGAGGGATTAGTTCTTCTTGGAGTTCATGTAGGACGCAACCTGGGATGCCATCTGGTCCCATGGAAGCAGTGTTTTTTGCTTTGGAGAGGGCGGCCTTCACCTGAGCATCAGAGATGTTTGGGAGGCTGCACTCTGCGGGATAGATACTTGATCTTTTGGGGGGGGGAGGAGAAGTTTGCACTGAACCTGTCTGCCAGGATATTGGCGATGTCTGTGGGTTCAGTGTAATTTTTGTCGTTTAGAATCAACTCAGAACAAGTCTGGGAGTTGCATCCCAGGTTCCTAACATAACTGAAAAAAGCCTTATGATTGTCTTTAGTGTCCTGTGCAATTTTTCTCTCGAAGCTGGCCTTGGAGGATTTTATGAGGGATCGTAATATTTTGCTAGTACTGATCAGAGATGCCTTCCCTTTTAGGGATTTTGCTCTATCATGTAGTAGCTTCCTCCTTCTGTTGTACAGTTTATTTATGGCTGGGGTCCACCAGACTGGACGCCTGCCTTTGGATGATTGGGTCTTGATTTTGTTTGGGATAGCATGATCCATGCTTTCCTGGAGATGTCCATAGAATGCGTTTATATAGGATTCTGCAGTTTGGGCCATAGTTTCCACTGGCCCTGGGGTCTTGAAGGATTCCACTTTGGTTTTGAGAAGTGTGAAGTTCGCTTTTGAGAAGTTTTTCACTGTGGTTTTCTGGGCTGGGGGTGGGGTCGGGATGTGGATATCCAGTGAAATTAATTTATGGTCTGATCTTACCAATGAGGGATATACTTCTGGTATGGAGCATAGAGTCCCCATGTTGGTAATGATCAGGTCTAGTATGTTTTCCCCTCTTGTGGGAGTGGTGACTAGTTGTTCCATAGCATTTGAGTTTATAAATTCCAGGAACCCTTGGGCTAAGGTGTTGGGGCTTGAGTAATGTTCCCAGTCTATGTTTGGGTAGTTGAAGTCACCCAATATAATGGTGTTTGGAGAGATCTTCATGTTCTCCAATGTTTTCAGGAAAGCCGAGTGGGATTCCTGACTTTGAGAGGGTGGTCTGTAGGATGCTATAAACTGAAAAGCAGTCTTGCCCACTGTCAGTTGCACATGGATGGTCTCTGATACTTTGTGCAATGCCACTAACCTGGAGGTGTGAATATCCTTGATAAATATGGAAACTCCCCCTCCTTTTGTGGTTCGGTCCGGGTTTTGGGGCTGAAAAGCATAATATGAGGTATAACCTAGTAGTGCTGGAGTGCTCTCTGGAGCCTTGACCCACGTTTCTGTCACTGCACAGATATCGATGTTCTCCATACTGAGGAGAGCTTTGAGTGCATGCATCTTGAGGTTAAGACTTCTGGCATTTAGCAGCATTACCCTTAGTTTCTTGTTCCTTGTGCTGTCAATGGAGGTGGGTTTGACTTTTGAGCCTTGCCTAAAAAAGGCACTATGGGGGTGGCAAGAGCCTTTGCCAATATCCGAAAGCCCAGGGGTGACAGGTGCAAGCCGTCCCTAGTGAAGCAACGTGGCTTGTCGAGCATGTCATCCCAGGCTGGCAGACACTGGATCCCCTTTGAATGACACTAAAATTTTAGCCAATTGTTAAAATTGATCATTTTGTCTTTATACTGTGGCATCATTCTAGGTGAGGGTAAGATGCTGCTCAAGGTCAGGGTCATACCGGCCTGGGCTACATGATCAGCGAGCTCCTCTATGTCTCTTTTCATGTAGTCAAGGAAGGTACGTCTCAGGTCATTCATGCCAGCATGTACAATGACTGAGTCATATTTGTATTTGCTTTGGAGTGACCTGAGTGCTTGCGTTATGTGGCGGATCCTAGCACCCGACAGGCAGCTCACTGTGACCTTCTCTTTATTCAGCCTGGTGAGCGGGACGTCAGTGTGTCTGACAATAGAGTCACCTATTACAAGAGTATCAGGTGTGTTATTCAGCCTTAAGGGCTGTGACTGCTTGGTACACTGACTTTGTGTGCTATGTGTTGTACGTGTTTTGTTTTGGGGTAGCGTTTGCTTGGATGTCTGCTTTGGAGGTCTCTGTTGCTTAGGTAGATTTTTATTTAGAGCCTCCGAGTATGTTTTTGTGTTTTTATGTGTTTGGTTCGCTGTTGTGGTGGGACTATGTGATACTGGAATTTTGTTGTGTGAGGTTACCTTTTCCTCCTGACTGGTTGCACCAGTTTTGAGATGAGAGAGCTCAGCCTCCAGTTTGGCTATATGGTTGCATCTCTCACATATATCTGAACCTATTTGGAGGAGGAGGGGGTTGTCCGTGTACATGAGACAGTTGTAACATTGCCTCAAAATTCCTAGATTCACCAGCTGGACTGGAGAGGAAACCATTGACTGACCTTTGGACATGCTAGAGTAATATACGGAACTGAATTAAAACGGACCAATAGGGGACAAGGTAATCGTAGAGAGTATAAGAGTAAGTAGTGCTTATGGTTTATTAGTGCTAACTTGTAAGATTACTTATTTGGACCAGTGAGGGGCCTTATAATGAGAATATGGTATTTAATTTGAGAGATAGAGCAGTTCTATGGGAAAAAGTGAAGAGCAGACTTTGTGGAGCCAGGAATAGTTTAAACCCAATTAGGCGGCGCTGCTATGTTGCTATGCTTAAAAACGCAAAACCTCGCAAAAGAGGGTTTTAAGAGAGGGAGATCAAGGAGTTTGGAATTGACCCAAAATGGCCAATAAAACTACAGTTTCAAGGCAGTAACCACTCCCACAGGGGCAGGCAGGCTGCTCAATGTTTATCACTGCCACTGATGAACACAGAGACTTCCCTTTAGCCCAAGCAAACAATGGCCTCCAAGAAACTTACAAACAGTTCAGAACAGCAAATCTGTAACTGAACTTTTTTAAATCTCAGAAAAGTGGGGAAAAAAGCAAGATTTTTTGTTTTTTTGTTTTTTTTTAAGGAAAGCAGAGGTTCACAAGTATCAACAAGTTAGAACAGTGCAGTAAATGACCCCACACTTGAGTGCTAGGCCAGAGACAGATAAAATGCAAGTTTTAAGAAAAAAATGATTTTAAACACACACACACACACACACACACACACACACACACACACACACACACACACACACACACACACACACACACACTCACACACACACACTCACACACACACACACACACACACACACACACCTTGACATTCCACCATACTACTTACCTGTCCCTGAGTTTACAGAATGTCCCTAGTTTTTTCTCTTATGTTCCCCATCCTGCATCAGTCTTGAATAATTACAGCCAATAATATCAATCATTAACGTATCATTCTCCTAATTGCTCAGAAAAGTTATCACAAAAGATGACCTGTTTGTTACTCCATTAACTCTTTAACTTGATGTCATCAAGTGTTCACCCTGTTTTTTCCCAGAAGTCTTGAGCATGGCCCCCATATGTTATGGGCTACTACAGTCAGTCAATAATGTCAAGCACTGGAGTTTCATACTTAGTTATTGTTCAGTAGATGCAAGATCTGTTGCTTTATTAACCTTTTATGTGGACTACAGTAATATTTGGAAACACTCTCTGGTGTTGTCTAGTAATTCCCCAATGCATTTTTAGTGCTGCATACTTGGGTATTATTTCACCTTTCTGCTGATTGCAATTAAAACGTATCCCTGGTGTCTAGTTTTCCCTCCCAATGCATCTTTCAGGCTGCAGACATTATTATTCTATCAGCTTTCCTGTGATTACATTTCAGAAATGTATTCCTGGTGTCTAATATGTCTGTCCATTTCCATCCACTGCACGATTTCTAAGGGAAGTTGAGAGGTATGAACAACTTCACACTCACACATGTGCATACATGGACACACACACAAACACACACACACACACACATACACACACGCATTCTACATGCATCAACCCCCCTCCACTCCATCAGATAGGACTTACAGACAAATTCACCCCCCACACACTTACAGGTGAGGTTGCACAAATATATTACACACAGACCTCTCATTACCCATCTGTCAACATGCATGACATATGGCACTCAACAGCATGCAGTGCAGCTGTAGTTAATCCTTGTTACCAACATTATACATCTCTGTGATGCATGGGTTGTGTTAGTAGGTGATGCCCCTTCCCCTGGAACACACTGCACCCATGTACACAGTATTGCGGTGTACCTCTTCGGCACCCTGGTGTATACTGTGCACCATACCTCACAGGTGTGCACACCATTGCTGAATGTGTATATGTGTGTCAGTTATGTTTGCTCTGCTGTTCACAGCCCCTATGTGTTTGTCTGACACACACCTGGGATGATATGTGGACAGATGTCATTTGTGAATCCCTGATGTGTGATTTACAGATCTCATCATCAGCGGTGCATGCATGGCCAGTAAAATACAATTACACTGACAACCTTCAAACCTCACCGTGGCTATGGGGAGTGCACACACCCTTATTGATATGGCATCCTCTTCCCTGATATGTCACGTGGCCACATTACTGCATATGTTAACATTACATGAACCTGATATGTGACATATGACCTGTGCAATCAAATGCAGTATCAAACAAATGTATTAGTTGTGCAGATTCTGATTGAGATGCATACAATTTGTGGGTGCATATGTGTGCACACCCTTATCATGATGGTTTGTTGCACCAACTATGTGCACTACATTCCTGGAAGGGGTATACTAGCATAGGCCATCTGAATTTGCAAGTATTTGGTCACTCTGCCCTACAAATGTCCCCCAACTCTGCATGATTACAAGGTCAATGCATGTGCACAGCCCTTGGAGGTCACACAGTGCAGTCACTATTGCTGTGGAGTCAGGGTTATGTCTGCCACATTTCATGACCATGACTGTGTGCAGATGCAACCATTCTTAGCGAGCTTTGGATCTCTGCTTCTGTGCACTGTTGTGTTTCACAATGACACCCCCTTCCCATCCTCAGCCTTTTTGCAAATGCTTGACAACTATAGCTTACACGTGTGTCATTTTGCAGTGTCCCAAACTCTGAACACCATGTGTACCGGCCTAATCCCTGCTAATGAATGGCAAACATATAGGTGTACACTGGCACCAGCAAGGTACAGATGGGGATGCTGGGCCTGAGGTGGGGTGAGGTGTTGGTTGTGCAGCACATCTATCTTAATTGATACTGACTGTAGGTTTCCAACTTGGTCTTGGTACATCAGTACACATTGCAATGCATGCCTTTGGGGGACTTTTGATGTTATGCATATACTACCTGTAGAGAGCCCTGGCTGATGTTTCCTGTGGTATAACTGTCCCATCTGATTACCCTAACCCATGGACTACACTTATGCAGAGTCCAGGCAATTGCCGACACAGGTACTACACAGCCAGTACTTGCTAGACATTCCTGTAACTCCCTCAGTGTTGTGGCATGTTACTAGGCAGCCTGCATGACCAGTTTGCAACATGTGTCATCATATGTCTTGGATGGCCATTTGTTTATTTTCTACATTAATCCTGTCCCATACATCCTTGCCACATACATGACTATCTGCACTGTTTGCCATGGTATATGCAATGGTGAGGTAAGGCTACATGTCCAACTCCTGGGTTCTACCTGTTGGGTATGGGATCCATTCCATGGCTTGTAAGATGTGTACAAGCCATGGCTACCTCTGTTGCAGGTAAGTGGGCACATTTGATGGCCAAACGTCTTGGACAGCAGACCATTTCTTAGTGTGACATTGAGGACCTGTACTTGCCGGAAGGTCCATACTCATGAAGAGTGCATGCTGTCAGTACCTCAAAAGCTGCTTCCACAATATATTATTTGGAGTGTATGCACACATATGCTTCCAGTGTTTGTGAAGGTATATATTCCCCATATTTGCTGTCCTAACATAAGTTTCCATATTACACATTCATTGCTCATGT